>NC_034601.1:31569721-31589856 GCF_900095145.1 Mus pahari | reverse complement strand
GAGAGAGAGAGAGAGAGAGAGAGAGAGAGAGAGAGAGAGAGAGAGAGAGAGAGAGAGATCATCTGGCTAAGCTGGACGTCCAGAGAGCCCCAGGAACCTCCTGTCTCCACCTTATCCGTACTGAGATTATAAGCATCTAGATGCTGGAACTGTCCTGCCATTTTTATATGTAGGTTCTGAGGATCCAAACTCAGGCCCTCAACACAGCAAACACTTTACTTCCCTACAGACTGTCTTTCCAGCCTTCCAACTTGCTCATTTTTAAAACAAAGCCTTGCACACAACAAATCAGACCACATACTAGACTACTGGCAAAACTGCATACAGTTGGTACTGCGTCCTTGAATCACAGACATCTCCAAGAGTGTACAGTTTCCATCTCAGTGCTCACCTTTCTCACTTGGATTCTTCACTCTGTCCATTAACCAATATTTAGAAGAGCTTCAGACTTCTGAAGGAGCAGGACGACCCTGAGCAAGCGAGCAAATTGTGTAGGGTACAGAAGTCACCCTAAAGCTCTTGATCTGGGGGGCTTCATATTCTACAGTCTGACCCTTCTCCCGCCATCTTGGTGTCTGACCTCTGCTTGTTGTATCACTTGACCCTGGTCACTAGCTCCTCCTTGATTTCTATCCTCATTTGCTTTCTGTGACTAAAATGAAACCCCGACCAAAGGGTTTATTTGGCATACAGGTTACAGTTCATCCACAAGGGAAGTGAAGGTAGGCATTCAACACAGGAACCTGGAGGCAGGAGCTAAAGTAGAGAGCACAGAGGGATGTCACTTACAGCCAGCTGTCTTTCTTGTACAGCCCAGGGGCCACTTAAATATAACCTGGATTTATGACCCCCGAAAATATGCTCTGATCAAAAAGGACAGTCACCTCAGGGGGATGAGTATTCACACCAGTATTCACACCAGTATTCACACCAGCCCCACTCTCCCCAGCCAGTAGTAACATCAGGATAATAGAATAGATAACCCTCTACTCAGGAGGAAAAACTGTACCGTGTATCTACCACTCCATTTTGGTAAAATATTAAGTAAAGAAAGGAAAAAAAAAAAAAGACTTGCGTATCATGGCATCGTATATTTTTAGGACTCAGAAAGGGGGAGTTTAGTTGTGCTTTGTCTTCTCAGAAGATGTAGGTGAGGCACTACAAGTACTGAGAAGCAGGGTCTAAAGAGAAAAGACACAAAAAACAAATATCCAGAGACAAGACAGGGACGCACAAGGATATGTGTGGTTTGGCAAGGGTGAAACAGAAAAGAAAAACCACCCATGTGCAGCAAGATTTCTGGAACTGACTGAACTGGTTTGCAGCTCCTTGTAAAGACCAGTCATTTCTGACTGTTCCCTGTGAATCTTTAAGAAGGTAATTTTCTTGTGACCAGCACATAAAAACATAAAAGGTGTGAATGATGAAGACGGCAAAGAGAGCCAAATCAGTAGGTTTCGCATATTACGAATCAGCACTTAAGGGTCCCCACTTTTCAAAGTGTTTCCTATCCATCCGCGATTTCAATCACAGTAATTGATGAACTCTTACTAGCATTTGTGAAAACTCGCCCCTGACACACCGTCTAGTGTTCTCAAGTACACTCTATACATGACGTGTCTAATTCAGAATGGGAAGGTTGAGATGACCATAGACGACACCATGTCTACTAATGATGTTTCCAGGACAAACAAAAATGCCCCCAAATTCCTCATTCTAGAACCACACCCCCCATCTTCCCTATTTATATATACACAAAAATGATGAAGTATTTTTATAAACAAGTGTTACATGATAAAATTATTATGCTAGTATTTTGAAAACACTCCTTTGAAAAACAGGCATGATCCATGGCTCAGAACATGGCCTCTACCCTAACCACGCTGCTGGCTTGAATGAGGCTGTGATTTCTCTTCTTATGATTTGATTGTGTATACATCATTGATCCCATAGTTACACACTGTGAATTCATGAGGTTCCTAACTGTCAGAATTGAGAGGGAAAAAAAAAGCATTAAGTTTTTCCTACAGTCTATTGCAAATGGAAGAATTGTGCAGAGCCCTCCTATTTTAAGAAAAAGCCACCCTGCTTAAGAAACAAAGACTACAAAGTAATCACCAGATAGCCGAGAAAGACATGAGCAGAACTCCATTTATATCTTCGTAGGGCACTTCACACTCTACTATGTCTGACCCTCCATGATCCTATTACCTAGGAGAGCTAAAAAGTGAACATTGACATGTATACATCTAATCTAGCAAGGGCATGGCCTTTCAGCCAGACATGACAGTGTCGTGTGACCTGACTGTGAACTTCATCTCTCTGACTCTGGTTCCTCATTTGTAAAACAGAGTCAATAATGCCTGCTTACCTCACGAGATTAAAGTTAATCCTAATGATGTAAGAGTCAGGTCACTAGGTAGCAGGATGCTTTCCTAGCATGTGCAAGGCCCTGGGTTCGATCTCCAGGACTGCTAGGGAACAACAACAAAAAGGTGATGACTATAGCTCGAATATGGAGAAAAGAAAGTAAGAGGAGGGGAGAGAAAGTGAAACCGAAAGAGCCTTATCCAAGGAGCAGTTAGATCATTTGTTTCAGCAGGGTGGGGCCAGGGGTGGCACAAGAGCATCAGTACCATAAAAGGAGAAGAGCCCAACCCACACTGCAGAGTCATTCATGTTACTGGAAACCCAGAAGGTCTGAACATCCTTTTGAAAGCCAGAAATAGTCCCACAGTCCCTCCTACATCAGTATCAAGGTAGGTCTGTCTCTTAGCCCCTCAACCAGACATGACTCATGCACATACTGAGGACTCCAGATTTCCCTATCCCCTCCACTGAGGCCACCTTTCCAGAATCTCTCTATCTTCCTTTTGTCATTTCCTCCCTGACCTCCAAGATGATCTACTTCTCTGTTAAAGTGACAAGAGGCTCTGTCCTTACCGAATGTAGCACACATTTATATTTAGTAATTAAGTGGTTAGGCTGAAGAAAAAAAGAAGGGTCCAATGCCCAGAGGCTCCCAGGCGAGATTGTAGAAGACCATTGTCTAGAGCAGTGGTTCTCAAGCTTCCTGATGCTAGAACCCTTTAACACAGTTCCTCTTGTTGTGGGGACCCCCCAATCATAAAATTACTTCTGTTGCTACTTCATCTGTAATTGTTCTACTGTAGTAGTGAATTTAAATGTAGATATGTGTGCTTTCCTATGATCTTAGGTAGCCCCTGTGAAAGGGTCAACCCACAGACTGAGAACCACTAGTTTATGGGGAAGCCATGTCTGGGGGCAGGGAAACCAGCAAGGAAGCTGGCACAACTAGGCTAACAAGATCAGAATCCCTGCTAATGAGGTAGGACAAGCCACCTGACCCTTACACGTGGATCTGGGTGCCTACGCAAGCCAGGCCATATAAGAGACAGGATGGACTTCAAAACAGATGTGAACCGAGGGCAGTGGAAACTGCGGGTCCCAAAGCTTTCTGTATGAAATCAGAGCAGGAAGGATGAAATCCTAAAACCTGACATCGGAAAGTCTGGGTGATCCAGATGGAGTTGGCAAACTGGAGATAAAGTTAGAACTCATACTCTTTGGTTTAGTCACAAGGTGAAAAGATCTTTTGTCATTCACAGATCCAGCCCAGGACCAGGGCAGGGGTTACCATCAGGTATGGACCATCAGACACTAAGAACAGAGCAGGGTATAGGGCCTGACTTCTTTAGATTGCTGCCAACCAGGCATACAGCTGAAGCTTATTATTAGAACATGTCAGGCTATGCCCCTGTTGTTGACGGTTATACAAACTAGTTCCATGCTGTTTCCACCAGTCCACCTGCAACTTTTTAACCACACACTTCAAATATTTGCCCCCAGGCTTCAGACCTTCCAACCTAATCAAGAATAGTCAAGCTGTGTCCATTTAGTGGGAAGACATCAAGTCTGTCCTACTGAGAGAAAGGGGGATAGAAGGACCCAAACAAATGAGTTCACATACTTCATAGTGAGCTACTCGGGTCTTTTCTCCAGTCTTCAATGTAGTTGTTGGCCTCCAAGACTCTTAGTGTAAGGGTTATATTTAAGATTCCTGCTAGGTAATTACAAAGAAAAGGAGGAAAAGGAATGCCACCTTTAATGTTAAAATAATTCCCGTCCAACCTGGCCATGCATATTAACAGGCACGAATGTCCTCGGGACTTAAAGAGTTCTGGGTAGCAAGAGTCACGGGGGGGGGGGGAGTGTTGTAAGAATTATTAAACAGAGGGCAGATCTGTGCATCTTGAGAATTCTGTCTCCCCAAGGAAGCACCCATAATTTTGCTCTTTGAGAAGAAGCATTGGAAACAGTTGTCACGTCTTTCCAAGTCTGGGTCAAGAGAGAGCAGAGGGTCATTGTCTCTATCACCGTCAGTGCCAGCAGCAGCAGCAGCAGCATCAGCACTGAGCACAGAGCTGGGCACCATGTGTGGTAACAGCAGTATCGGAAGCTAGAATGATGGTACAGCACTTGCAGAGGACCTCAGCTTGTTTCTAGTACCCACATAGCAGCTCATAACCACCTATAACTACAGTTCCTGGGGATCCGATGCCCTCTTCTGACCTCTATGGGCTCCTGCATACACGTGGTGCTCACATACACACATACAAATAAGATTACATAAATCTTAAACAAATCTATAGACATCACCTTGGTGAAAAAAAAAAAAAGAAAGCCTGAATTGGTCTTTAGAATCTTTCAAAGTCATTTAAGAAGGGTAGGCGACTTAACTAGGGTTCTGTTGCTGTGACCAAAAGCAATGGGGTGGAAAGGGTTTCTTCTCTTTGCAGCTCTCAGGTTACACTCCATCACTGAAGGAAGTCAGGGCAGGAGCTGATGCAGAAGCCACAGAAGAATGCTGCTTATGGGCTAGCCCCTCATAGCTTTCTAAGCCTGGTTTTTGTTTTTTCTTTTTTGTAGCATCCAGGACCACAGTGAGCTAGACCCTTGATCACCAATCAAGAAAATGTACCCCACACTTGCCTACAGCCTAATCCAAAGCGGGGGGGGGCATTTTCTCAATTAAGATTTCATCTTCTCAAATATGTCAAGTTGACATAAAACTAGCCAGCACAAGCAAGGGAAGCAAAGGGAAATACGGGACATCAGATAGGAGGAAACATAAGGAAGGCTGGGTGTGGCTCAATGATACCTCATTTTCCTGACTTATATCAACTCCTGAAATTGACACTACCCTGAAAGGGCTTTTATTTTATCTTCACTAAGAACTGAAGGAAACTTCTGAGTATGGTAGAACACAGGGGCAATGTTTGTTGAGTTTGCTGTCTGAACAGGATGAGGAAAACCAATTGGTTCTACATTAAAAGAGTTGTAAGTGATTATGACGTGAGAAGTCGTCCTGGTTAGGGTGTGATAAAACACCACGACTGGAAGCAGCTTCAGAGAAAAGGAGGTTATTTAGCTCACAGTTCCATGTAACAGTTCATCATCAAAAGCAGTGAGGGCAGGAACCTGGAGGCTGATATAGAGACCATGGAGGGGTGCTTCTTACTGGCTTGCTCCACATGGCTTGCTCAGCCTGCTTTCTTATAGAACCTGGGGTGACTAGTCCAGGGGTGACCTCACCTACAATGGGCTGGGTCCTCCCCTATCAATCACTACTTAGGAAAATCCCCTGCAGTGGGATCTTATGGAGTTTTTCTCAATCAAGATTCCTTCCTTTTAGATGACTCTAGCTTTTTGGCAAGTTGACGTAAAACTAGCCATCATCAAAGTGGTGTCAGAAAAATGTGGAGTCCTGAGGGGGATTGGAAAGAATTCATCCTAAAGGGAGGGAGAATTATGAATAGGTGCTTGACTTAGGAATCAGGAACACTTGTCACGGAGGTGTGGACTTTTAGAAAACTAACAGCTGTCACTCAGCTGGGGAAGATGACCCTAGAGTCCCAGCATCTGTTTCTCTAATTACGTGTGTGTGTGTGTGTGTGTGTGTGTGTGTGTGTGTGTTCCAACACAGGTCTCCTTAAGAGAGAGCTGTTTGGATTACAGGTTCTAGAAGCAGTCTCCAGATCCAGAGATTTAAACATTTTTAAACAGCTGGAGTGTCATTTTTCCCAGCTATCCCCCAAAGAACCCTGGGGGAATGGAAACAAATCAAACTTATATGGAACTGGGGGACAGTACTAAAATGAAATGTTGCTGGTTCTCACCCAGACTCGCTTCCCTGGACCAACACAGCCATCCCTCTGAGGCTGAGAGTGTTCACGGATAGCCCACAGCTCCCTCCTCTCTGAGAACAGGCCTTGGCCAAACAGGAAGCTTCTCCCTTAGGCCTTCCTTTAGTCCAGCTTTAAAATTTGATTTTGTTCATCATAATTTTTTTGGATTTATTTGATTTATTCAAAATATTGCTTTTAAAATAACATCATCCTCACTTCTGGGTTTGGAGAACTCACTCAAATTGTATGTTGTTCTCCTCACCTTAGGCCCAGGCCTGGTAAGGAACTGTACTCCTGGCTCCCATTGCACCTCTAAGGGCAGACCACAGACAGTGATTAATTAATGTGGGGGTACGAAAAGCCACCCCCCTCCGCCTCAAGGTAGGGATGACTCTGGTGGAATTGCTGCGCCATAGTTCCCCACCCCTACGTGAGGCTCTAACACTGGTCTCCAGCTGGGGTCACATTTTTGATGAGTTTTATCCCTGCATTATGGCCACCTCCCTTACCCCCTCTTCCTTAGATCACTCCGCAGAAATCACAGGGCTAGCATCCCCATAGACTCTGCTTCTAGGAGAGCCTACCTAAGAACGCTGGTGCCAGGGGGATTTCTGCAAAAGAGATGCTAAGGGGAGGACGGTAGAACAACCAGATGTTGTTACCTGGTTTCTATGTGCCTTGAACGTACCTGTCCTCCCAAAACACATGTGTTGAAACCTACCATCCATAGTAACCCTGTCTGAGGTGGGGATTTGGGAGACATGATCACACCATGGGTTTTCCTCAGGTACAGGGTCGGTGCTCTAGAAAGGAGGTTGAAGGCATTGCTGTACTTCCTTGGTCTTTCTGCCTTCTCCCATGTGGGGACATGGCCAGAAACCACTGTATTAGACCTGCAGTGTTCTATATCCTCAACTGTAAGCAATGAGTCTCTGTTGTTACCTGTTCTAAGGTGTTTCACTGTAGCAGCAGGAAAACACACACCATGGTAGAGGCTTTCTGAGACATTCACATGAACTGTGATGATGGGATGTGGTGTAATGGGATTCAGTGTAATGGGATGCAGTGTAATGAGATGCAGTATAATGAATAGGATGCAGTGTAATGGGATGCAGTGTAATGAATGGGATGCAGTATAATGGGATGCAGTGTACTGAGGTGCTGTAATTGATGCATTACCCTGGGCCTGTGTCTCAGATGACTCCCAGTAAAGTCACCTGAGATGCTGTTAAAACTGCCAAAGCCCTACCACACCCATGGCCAGTCACATCAACTTTCCTGGAGCAGGACTCAGCTCTGAGCATTGTAGGAGCTCCTGGGTGGTTGCTCTGCATTGATAGGTTTAGGAGCTATGATCTAGTCAAGGTATATTTGAGGAGTTGGAGGGAAAGTGTCTAAAGGAGGACCATGAAGTTGGATAGCTGTCAGTAATTACCACTGACTCTGTAGACAGAAAAAAAGTTACAGAAGTCAAATGTGAGAACCTGAACATCTTCACCAGCCTTAAGGACACTGCTTTTCTGCAGTGGGAGAGTAGGCACCCTCAAACTCAAGCCTCAGAAGCTGGTGGGCGTTTTGAATTTCCTCAGCCTCTGCGTCTGCAGAAGAGACACACTTTTTCTTATTGGAAATGGGATCTTTCCACTGTTTGAAGGCTCGGAGGAAGTATTAGTAAGCCAGTGCTCTGCCAATACATTAGCCAGATAAAATACAGAACTCCCTGTTAAATTTTAATTCTAGATAAACAATAAGCAATGAATAAATTTTAGTGCCCTAGTCTTTTATATACTGCAATTTTATTTGCTGGATCTGGCAACTTCATATGCGCACCCTCTTCAGGGGCTTCCCCTAGATCCTATCTGGTTACAGGTGCTTTGTTGAGGTCATTGTGAGACAAATCTGACTGGGGAAGTAATATGGGGCTTGCTATGGAAATATGTCAAAGGAGTTGCAGGCTCTGGCTCACATTCACAGGTAAGGACTAGAAAAGCATGCCTGGAAGGGAATCCTGGGGCTGCTGAATCAGAAGCAGGACAGGGAATGTCCAAATGAGGACTTTGCCCTGGCAAGGGCCCTAAGGGACAAGTCACTGTTGGCATAACTCTTGGAGACCTAGAATAGAAGACTAGCCATAGTAAGTGAGTTAGCGGTCCAGTGAACTCAGCAAAAAAGGATGAGAGGGATTGGAATTAGGAATGTCACAATGGCCTATTCATTATTCTCTAGAGGAAAGATGCTTCCCTAACCAAATGATAAGAAATAAGCTGTTGGGAGGGGGGCGGAGGGGGCATGGAATAAGCACTGTTGAGAGTCCTGGAATCTCTGTTCTCTTTAGGCATGGTTGATAGATGGTTCTTTCTCATGTCGATGGGAATAACAAGATCCTGGGATAGTCAGGGCAGAAACAGCAACGAGCACCAGGAATGGCATAGTCTGTGAGATGGACAGCAGCTTTGAGCAGCAGCCAGGAAGCTTTAGCCCCACAGAGCATCGTGTTTCTATGGGCAAGGAAATGGGCAGCCATCAGTATCCTGCTTAAAATACATAATCATGGGGGTTGGGGGCAAGAATAGGAGCAAAGAAACCAAGATGGCCTGTAGGAAGGCCCCCAGTTACCTCCTGTAGGAAGGCCCCCCAGTTACCTCCTGTAGGAAGGCCCCCCCTGTTACCTCCGTCTTGTTTTCATAGTCCTGGTTTTATTTGTCTTAAGGCCTTTGTGTCCACTCTGAAGAGCAGTTTAATCTGCCCAATTTTATATAAACAGAATCAGATCATATGTTCTCCCATTTCCTCGTGGACTAAAGATGATTGATGTTCTGAACTACATTCATTTCATTGCATCTTCAGAATGAACCCATGCACACCAGACCTTTGCATAACTGACATACTTGCCAATGGCCCCATATCAGGAAAGATCTGCTTCTGGTTTAACCATTTTTAAGTAAATCAATCTCTCTCTCTCTCTCTCTCTCTCTCTCTCTCTCTCTCTCTCTCTCTCTCTCTCGGATTTCTTTATTTATTAATTATATGCAAGTATACTGTAGCTGTTTTCAGACACACCAGAAGAGGGCATCAGATTTCATTACAGATGGTTGTGAGCCACCATGTGGTTACTGGGATTTGAACTCAGGACCTTCAGAAGAGAAGTCAGTGCTCTTAACTGCTGAGCCATCTCTCCAGCCCTAACTAATTTTTTTTTTTAATTTGTGTTTTGCTTTTACTTTATTTTATTTACTTGTATGTGAGAGAGGTCTGTGTGTGCATGGCTGTGTGTATGTGTGCATTCCATTAAAGATAGTGATCGCTTTACGTCTTCTTTCCCAATTCTTGCACAGGGCATTGTCTAGGATCTCCACTACAGTGCTGATTAGACACAACAGGAAGCATTAGGTTCATTTTGTTTCTAAAGAAATGCTTCCAGCATTCACCATCATGTGTGGGGTAGTGGCCCTTAAGACGATATTTATCATATTAAATTTATTCTAGTTTTTTGTATGGTTATTATAAGTGTATATTGAATGTGAACATAGGTTTTTTTTGTATTTCTGAATATGATTTTTTTTCTGTATTATTCTGAAAATGTGATAAATCATACTATGTTCCTGAAGTTCTTCAACTTCATGAGATAAAGTCAACTTGGTCTTTATTCTTTTTCTCTGTTTTGGGGCTTGGCTTCAGGTTTTGCATCCATTTCAAGAGACACTTTTTGGTACGTCCCCTTCTGTATTGTTTTAGTCCAGTTTTTATATCAATAGTGCATTTGCTTCTTGTGGCCATTGATATTTCTTTGTACTTTCAGGAAAAGTTTGAGTCATTCTGGATTCTACATTGAACAGTTGTCACACCTCTGATGAAGCCCCCTCCATTTGGGTTTTCTTGGGAAGAGAGTTTTTGAATACTGAATCAGTTCTTCTGTAGCGCGAGATTATTCAAAATTTTTCCCCTCTTAGAATCATTTTTTAGTTGTTGTGGTTTTCTAAGAAGGTTTCTATTTTATCTGAATTTTCAAGTATATTGACTTAAAATTGTTCCTACAATCTTGTTATCATGTCAATGCATGCAAGACATGTTGTAAAAGCTCCTTTTTTCATGTGTTTTTTTTTTTTGTCTTCCTTCATGTATTTTTGCCTTCCTTTCCTCTCTTCCTAATCTTTCTCTTGTGTATGTTCTTAATCCCAACAAAACTTTCTCAATATATTGGTCTTTTCAAACTATGAACCTTTGGTTTTGTTGATCTCTCTCCATTATATATCTGTTTCTCATTTCATTAATGTCTGCTCGTGTATTTATTATTTCTTTCTGTATTGTTTACTTTCCTATCACTGTGGAAAAATACCTCACAAGGCAACTCAAGGAAGGAAGGAAGGAAGGAAGGAAGGAAAGAAGGAAGGAAGGAAGGCCTAACCTAAAGAAAGAGATGCCCATAAACATACAAGANNCCCACAGAACTCCAAATAGACTGGACCAAAAAAGAAATTCCTCCTGTCACATAATAATGAAAACACCAAATGCACAAAACAAAGAAAGAATTTTAAAAGCAGTAAGGGAAAAAGGTCAAGTAACATATAAAGGCAGACCTGTCAGAATTACACCAGACTTCTCACCAGAGACTATAAAAGCTAGAAGATCCTGGACAGATGTGATACAGACCCTAAGAGAACACAAATGCCAGCCCAGGCTGCTATACCCAGCAAAACTCTCAATTACCATAGACAGAAAAAAACAAGATATTCCATAACAAAACCAAATTTACACAATATCTTTCCACAAATCCAGCCCTACAAAGGATAATAAATGGAAAACACCAACACAAGGAGCGAAACTACACCCTAGAAGAAGCAAGAAAGTAATCTTTCAACAAACCCACACAAATGTAATTCCACCTCTAACAAGAAAATTAACAGGAAGTAACTATCACTTTTTCTTAATATCTCTTAATATCAAAATTAATATCATCAACATATCCTAATCCATTGAAATTCAAAATTATGAGGAATTATAAATTTGTTGGCTGTCATTCCATGGTCTCTCAAATTTGGTAATGGGAGAAATAGGTCTAATATTGTACAATCTATATACACTTTCTGCTTGTTCGTACATGACAGGGTCTTGCTGTGGGCCACATAGTGGGCTTGAAATCATGCTTCTCCTATCTCAGCCTATTAGTAGGATTGTTTATTTGATGTTTTATACTATACTATGGTTTTCAGAACAGCTTATGTATTTCAAAATTATACAGTTAAAAGAAATGTAGACAATTAATTTGGGAGGTGGCTTGCAAGAGAACAGCAAAGAGTGAGACTGAAGGCTTTGCTTGATATTTGTAATTATTGTATCAATTTTGAAGAAGAGGACTTTATAAGTTACTCTTATTCTGAGATGAATGCTTTTCAAAATCATCACAGCCAATAAACCAGAATCTTACCCTCACCTAATGTCTGTGCCGTCCTTCAAGCAGAACCATTGTTTATTAAAACAGTTGATGAATGACTTCGTGGATAGACCACCTTAATAAACACACCATTTCTTAGATGAATGTAACCTGTTCCCTGTGGGCTGAGAATGACAATAATCACTCAAGTCAAATAGCTTTGACTATAGCAGGAAATCTGTACCCAAAAATTGTGCCTACAATTCATTCCTTGGCACAGCAGAACTGTCAACTCTTAGCTTATCTACTATGGAGGTAAAATACTTTGGTGATGTAAGAGATATTCAAATACAGTCTTATTACAATGAACTCCAATGTCCAAAACCTCTTATTTTTTGTTTGTACCACAGAAAGAGCCAAGATTTTAAGCTATACTAAAAACAAAACAAACAAACAAAAACAAGACTTTATCTATTTATGTTCATTAAAACAACTAATAGTGATACATTATTTTAAAATATCATACAATTAATATATATGGAGTTATTTAAAATTTATATTGAGAAAAATGTATGTATTTTCAGTATTGCCGTAGACAAACATCTACATAAGACTGTTCAATTTATTGTTGTTTTNTATCAAACAACTTTTATAATACTCATTTTTATTGTTACAATATTTTATAAATTTTAAAAAATATGATAAAAAATGAAAGGTATTGCAGGTTTTGAAGGGGGTCGGTATGGCTCTCTGGGAGGAGTTAGTGTACAAAATGGAAAGAAGAATGTGATGTAAGTCTATCTACTAAAATGTGTTATTAAATGTTAACAAATTCAGATAAAAATAAAATAAAATTTTAAAAAAAGAAGGAAGGAAGGAAAGAACAAAGAAAAGAATAAAGGAAAGAAGGAAGGAAGGAAGGAGAGAAGGAAGGAAGGAAGGAGAGAAGGAAGGAAGGAAGGAAGGATGGAGAGAAGGAAGGAAGGAAGGAAGGATGGAGAGAAGGAAGGGTCTATTCTGCTCATGGTTTGCGGGTGCAGTCTATAGTTACAGGAAAGACCTAGCAGCAGGAACGTGAGGCAACTGGTTGCATTGCATCTGTAATCAAGAAGCAGAGAGTAATGGGCTCTGGCGCACTGCTTGCCTTCTCTTCCTTAGTCAGGAACTCTAACCCATGGGATGGTGCCACCCATTTAGGACAGATCAAGTGATCCAGTTTTGAAACACCTCATGGATGTACATAGAAATTCGTCTCCTAAGTGACACTAGATCTTGTCAAGCTGACAGTCAACACTAACCATCACAGACCGCTTACCTACCTGATGCTCAAGCATGTCACTTTTAAACCATGACCACCCACCCCTTGTCCCTATAGGCTATGGCCATCTCTTAATGCAAAAATGTATTTAAATCCAATTTCAAAAGTCCCCATAGCCTTCACCAGTTCCAACAACGTTTAACCCTCCGAAGTCCAAGTCTTATCTGAGACTTGATCAAGGCAACCCCTTAACTGGGATGTCCTATGAAAGAAGAAATGAGCTACACGCTTCCAATGTACCGTGTCAATGGATAAAATCCCAACTCCATAAAAATGAAAGAAAAAAAAAATAGGGGCATAGCAAGAAAGGGTCAGTCCAGCCCAGCGTGACAAACACCAAATCATGCAGGTCCATAGTTGTCAGCTTGTGATGGGATTATCTGGGAACCCAAAGGGTTTAAGGAACCCTGCCTTTCTAGCTCTGACTCCTGCACCACACATAATCTCTCTCTTGGGCTAGCTCTGCTCCATGCCTATAGCTTTCTACAGTAGATGTCCCACAGCCCTGGCATCTCTATTTAAACTTAAACCTCACCTTCCCAGCCTTACACAATATCCCCTCAGAGCCTCATTATAGAGACTCTGAAGCTGATGAACATCGCCTGGCCCCAGTGACCTTCAGGAATGTTGGTACAAACTATCGTGACCCCCCCTCCCCCATCCTTAACTCTTTCATGCCTGTGAAACTAATATGACGTGTACAATCTTTTCAAGTCCTGCTGCCAGCTTGAGATGTAGTTTAACCCCTTTAGATTATGTTGCCTTTGTGGGCTGGTCCCTAGAGAATATTTACCAAGTTTATTGTTTCTTAGCGGGTTTCGGCTAAGGAAGTCCCTCCAGCAGCACTGTTCCCTTAAACTCTTCCTTTAAAGGCATGTGCAGCTGCACAAGATGGAAACTTTAATGGGTGGGATCTTGCACTCATAGCCTCTTTTCTATTGCCCCAGTGCAAAATGAGACCTTTCTGTTCCCCGGATCCAGGTCTTAAGCAATTGCAACTTCTTCCTCAGTTCCTGTACTAAATGGAACTTTAAACTCACTCCCTTCAGCCCACAAACTCTATTTTTCCTCTCTCTGCTCCATCCACCGCTCCTCTCACTAAGAGTGGAAAGCAGAAACCATGATACAAACCTTAGTGTCGTTCTGTCTAGATATTTCCTCTTCCAAATGAATCAGCCCACTCGAATCCCTAGGACTCAGGGAGAGAGCAGCCAGAGTCTCTGCCATAATATACCATAAATTTCTTCTCATCAATGGGTCCCTTGTTCCTCTCTGAAACCGCATGAGCTGGACCTCTCTTTTAGACATTTTTCTCTCCAAATTGGCCTGTTCTAGCTAAAGTTCCACGCTATTCCACCATTTCCAAAGGTCTAAGATCCATAGGTCTATCACAGCAACAAACAACAGGTACAATTCTATTACCTTCTGCTTTCTCTTGCTTACATAGTTACTCTCTTTGTAAAAACATTTGGGGGAGTTGGTTTTTGGGACAGGGTTTCTCTGTGTAGCTTTGGGCTATGCTGGAATTGCTCTGTAGAGAAGGCTGGCCTTAAACTCAGTGATCCACCTGCCTCTGCCTCCTGAGTGCTGGGATTAAAGACCTGTGCCATCACCACTTTTTTTTTTTTTTTTAACAATTTAGATTGGTGAATCTATTTTCAGAATTCTTTATTGCTCTACTTAAGGTTATCATTTCCCGTCCCCTAAAAACTGCCTTAACTGTATCTAAAAGGTATGCCACACAGCATTTTTCTTATTACTCACTTCAAAATATTTTCTAAAGTTCCTTGTGATTTAACCATGGAATTTTTATAATTATATTTTGTGTCATGTAAACATTTAGAGATTTCAGACTGTTGTGTTTACTTTTCCAAGGCCTAGCTTAACTACGCTGTGATCAGACACGCGATCTGCATGCGGCCCAGCCTTTGGTTTTGTTCCGACTTCTTTGTGGTTCAACAGAAGATCAAAAGTTTTCATGTATTCTTTATAGACTTGGAAGGAAATATCTGAAATAATCAACTTAAGGAGAAGAAATGCTTATTCCAGGATCATGTTTTCAGAGATTCAGTCCACTGCTGCTTGTCCCTATGACTTTGGGCCTATGTTGAGGCAGGAGAGCATATGAAAATGTGGTGAGCCTCGCTGTGCACCTCATGGCCAGGAACTGAAATAGAGAGTCAGAGGAGGGCATGGAGTGCCACTATCACCTTAAGAACATCCCTATAGGTCACAAGTCTCCAACTATGCCTCGCCTCTTAAAGCCTCCAGCTCCCTTGTGTAGGCCTTTGGGGGTCCAACTAACTCTTCTCTGAGTAGTATATGATAGCAGCTCTCTTCACAGGTCCCCAGATGCTAGACACTATCCATCATTTACAAAGGATGGAAATGGATGTTGTCTGAGCATGAGTATCCCTGAGAGCCAGTGAATTCCAGTTCCATGTTCATGTCAGAGAGCCCAGATGTTTCTTCTACCTCCCATTTTCCCTAGCCAATTCTCTCTTACTTACTGACTTGTAAGAATTTTTCTTACTTATATATGCTGTAAGTCATGTTGCCCTCTGTCTATGGAACTGTATAACATTCTCATTATTTTATTTTTAATGAAATGTAGAGATTTTGTCTACAGTACCATGATGCAGATGAAAGAACAATGTCAATGCTCATGGCATGGTCCTGGCCTCTATAGGAACAACTTGTATTCAACAGCTGTGTTTCCACTTGTTAAAAATAAACGTTAAGAAGAAAAAGGAGCAAATTACTGGAGAAGGAAGCTAGTATGGCTGATGCTTCACTCTGCAAGATGACAGTGGATATTGAACCAGAGTCTGAAGTGTTTGAGATCACAGACTTCACCACAGACTCGGAGTGTG
The DNA here is from genome assembly GCF_900095145.1 of Mus pahari. Lineage (NCBI taxonomy): Eukaryota > Metazoa > Chordata > Mammalia > Rodentia > Muridae > Mus > Mus pahari. The sequence goes on along the minus strand of NC_034601.1, from coordinate 31,574,085 downwards.
AAAGGTTTATTTCAAAAGTTGAAGAAGTCTTGAATGACTGGAAACTGATTGGAAAACCACTGGAAAGGCTTCTGGTTTCTGTACCCCAGAGCTGACCCTGTGCCATAGCTGTCCATACCCAAATTCCTAAATTCCCAAATTCCCAAATTCCCAAATCTCCCAGGAGTTCTGATACACAGCCTTGTAGGAGGGACAAGTCACAGTTAGAGACAGCAAGACCAACTAACACCAGAGATAACCAGATGGTGGAAGGCAAGGGCAATAACATAAACAACAGAAATCAAGGTTACTTGGCATCATCATCAGAACCCAGTTCTCCCACCACAGTGAGCCCTGGATAGTCCAACACACCAGAAAAGCAAAACTCTGATTTAAAGTCACATCTCATGATGATGATAGAGGACTTTAAGAAGGACATAAATACTCCCTTAAAGAAATCCAGGAGAATACAGATAAACAGCTTGAAGCCCTTAAAGAGGAAACACAAAATCCCTTAAAGAATTGCAGGAAACACAACCAAACAGGTGAAGGAATTGAACAAAACCACCCAGTATCTAAAAATGGAAATAGAAAGAATAAAGAAACCACAAAGAGAGACAACCCTGGAGATAGAAAACCTAGGAAAAAGCTCACGAGTTATATATGCAAGCACCACCAACAGAATACAAGAGATAGAGGAGAGAATCTCAGTCGCAGATACCATAGAAAACATTGATACAACAGTCAAAGTAAATGAAAAATCTCTTAACCCAAAACATCCAGGAAATCCATGACACAATGAGAAGACCAAACCTAAGGATAATAGGTATAGAAGAGAGTGATGATTCCCAACTTAAAGGGCTAGTAAATATCTTCAACAAAATTATAGAAGAAAACTTCCCTAACCTAAAGAAAGAGATGCCAATAAACCTACAAGAAGCCCTCAGAAATCCAAATATATTGGACCAGAAAAGAAATTCCTCCAATCACATAATAATCAAAACACCAAATACACAAAACAAAAAAGAATATGAAAAGCAATAAGGGAAAAAGGTCAAGTAACATATAAAGGCAGACCTATCAGAATTACACCATATTTCTCAACAGAGACTATGAAAGCTAGAAGATCCTGGGCAGATGTCATACAGACCCTAAGAGAACACAAATGCCAGCCCAGGCTACTATACCCAGCAAAACTCAATTACCATAAATGGAGAATCCAAGGTATTCCATGACAAAAATAAATTTACACAATGTCTTTTCACAAATCCAGTCCTGCAAAGGATAATAGAAAACACCAACACAAGGAGGCAAACTACACCCTAGAAAAAGCAAGAAAGCAATCTTTCAACAAACCCCAAAGAAGGTAACCACGCAAACATAAAAATAACACCAAAAATAACAGGAAGCAACAACCACTATTACTTAATATCTCTTAACATCAATGTTCTCAACTCCCCAATAAAAAGACATAGACTAACAAGACTGCATACATAAACAGGACCCAACATTTTGCTGCATATAGGAAACACACCTCAGTGTCAACAATAACAACAAAAAACACTATCTCAGAGCAAAGGACTGGAAAACAATTTTCCCAGCAAATGGTCTGAAGAAACAAGCTGGAGTAGCCATTCTAATTTCGAATAAAAGCAACTTTCAACCAAAAGTTATCAAAAAGGATTAGGAAGGGCAGTTCATACTCATCAAAAGAAAAATCTACCAAGAAGAACTCTCAATTCTGAACATCTATGCTCCAAGTGCAAGGGCACCCACATTCATAAAAGAAACTGTACTAAAGCGTAAGGCACATATTTTACCTCACACAATAATAGTTGGAAACTTCAACACCCAACTCTCATCAATGGACAGATCATAGAAACAGAAACTAAATAGAGACACATTGAAACTAACAAAAGTTATGGACCAAATGGATTTAACAGGTATCTATAGAACATTTCATCCTAAAACAAAAGAATATACCTTCTTCATAGCACCTCATGGTACCTTCTCCAAAATTTACCATATAATCAGTCACAAAGCAGGCCTCAACAGAGAAAAGGAGATTGAAATAATCCCTTGCATCTTATCAGATCACCATGGACTAAGACTGATATTCAATAACAACAAAAACAACAGAAAGCCCACATACACATGAAAGCTGAAAAACTCCCTACTCGATGTTAACTCGGTCAAGGAAGAAGTAAAGAAATTAAAGACTTTTTAGAATTTAATGAAAAGGTCAAACTTATGGGACACAAATGAAAAAGTCAAACTTACAGGACACAATCAAAGCAGTGCTAAGAGGAAAACTCAGCTTTGAGTGCCTCCAAAAAGAAACTGGAAAGAGCATGCACTAGCAGCTTGACAGCACACCTGAAAGCTCTAGAACAAAAAGCAAATACACCCAAGAGGAGTAGACTGCAGGAAACTATCAAACTCAGAGCTGAAATCAACCAAGTAGAAACAAAAAGAAGTATACAAAGAATCAACAAAATCAGGATCTGGTTCTTTGAGAAAATCAACAAGATAGATAAACCCTTAGCCGGACTAACCAGAGGGCACAGAGACAGTATCGAAATTAACAAAATTAGAAATGGAAAGGGAGACATAACAACAGAAACTGGGGAAATTAAAAAAAATCATCAGATCCTACTACAAAAGCCTATATTCAACAAAACTGGAAAATCTGAATGAAATGGACAATTTTCTAGACAGACGCCAAATACCAAAGTTAAATCCCAATCAGATAAACCATCTAAACTGTCCCATAACCCCTAAAGAAATAGAAGCAGTCATTAAATGTCTCCCAACCAAAAAAAAAAAAAAAAAGTCCAGGACCAGATAGTTTTTGTGCAGCATTCTATCAGACCTTCAAAGGAACATAATACCAATACTCTTCAAACTATTCCACAAAATGGAAACAGAAGGAACACTACTCAATTCATTTTATGAAGCCACACTTACCCTGAATATTCTCCCTTGGAGATAGAGCGGCTTCTGTCTAGTCAAGAAATTTTCATAATTTTCTTTCATAGAGGACTTCACAAGCGATTTTTTCTATTTCTATCATTTTGTTTTGCTTTGTTTTGTTTTGTTTTTTGTTTTTCAAGACAGGGTTTCTCTGTATAGCCCTGGCTGTCCTGGAACTCACTCTGTAGATCAGGCTGGCCTCGAACTCAGAAATCCACCTGCCTCTGCCTCCCAAGTGCTGACATTAAAGGGGTGTACCACCATGCATGGCTCCAAATAGATTTTAAAAACTGGTTGAGTACATATTACTTTTAGCTTCAGAAGATATTTTGTATATTTAAGAGGCATTTAGCTATTATAAATTACTTGATGACTTAAAAAATGTCAATACTGACTTGTATAATTTAAAATAAATTTTATTAGTTTAATAAAAAATAAAAGTAAAAAAAAATTTCTACCAAAAAAAAAAAGAAAGATAGTATGTAGAGATTTTAAGTTTTCATTTCTAATATTGTCAAATTTATCAATGTTTCTTTTACCTAGTATGGTGGTTTGAATGAGACTGGCTCCCATAGGCTCATACATGGCTCATACATAGGCTCCCATAGGCTCAAACACTTATTTGGTCCCTAGTCAGTAGAACTGTTCAGGGTGGATTAAGAGGTATTGTTTTAGGGTAACCCTACAGAAGAGGGGGAAGAAAGACTGTAGAAGCAAAAGGGGTAGAAGACACCATGAGAGCATGGGCCACAGGATCAACTAAGCAGAGCTCATAGGGTCTCATAGCAACTGAATTGACAAACACGGTGAACCATTTACGAGTCTGAGCTAGGTCCTCTGCATTACCTTATAGTTTTATAGGTTGGTGTTCTTGTGGGTCTCCTGAGAATGGGAGTGGGGATGTTTCTGATTCTTTTGCCTGTACTTGGGGCCCTTTTTCTCCTACTAGGCTGCCATGTCCAGCTGTGTGATATGAGGGTTTGTGCCTAGTCTTGTTGTATCTTGTTATGCTGTGTTTGGTGAATCTCCCTAGGAGGCCTGCTCTTCTTCCTTCCTTCCTTCCTCCCTTCCTTCCTTCCTTCCTCCCTCCCTCCCTCCCTCCCTTCCTTCCTTCCTTCCTTCCTTCCTTCCTTCCTTCCTTCCTTCCTTTCATTTTTCTTTCTTTTTCTTTTTTTTTAAGGGAAATAAAGGACTTGGTCTAGGGGAGAGGGGAGGTAGGGAGAGGGACTGGGAGGAATAGAGAGAGGGGAAACTATGGTCAGGATGCAATGAGTGAAAGAATCAAGTTTAAAAAAGATGTGTGGTCTTGTTGAAGGAGGTGTGTTACTGAGTGTGGACTTTGAAGTTTCAAGACTCATATTCTCAGTCTCCCTTCTCTTCCTCCTCCTCCTCCTCCTCCTCCTCCTCCTCCT
>NC_034601.1:31553136-31569686 GCF_900095145.1 Mus pahari | reverse complement strand
TCTGTCTTTCTCTCTGCTTCATGGTTATGTCTCAAGACGTGAACTCTCAGCTTCTGCTCCTGCTGGCCTGCTGCCAACGTGGCCATGAACTCTAATTCTCTGAAACCATAACCCCAATAAACTCTTCCTTCTATACGTTGCCTTGGTCATTATATCTTATGACTGGAATAGAAAAGTAATTAAGATACTTTCTTTCAGTATCTTATTGGAAAAGGCTTTCTCTAAAAAAAATATGAATGCGCTATCCTAGGTTCACAAGTCACACAAGGGCTGCCTTTGCCTATAATTCTCTTGCTGAGTCTCTCTCCCACTGTGAGATGCAATCCTTGGTTACTTTCAGGGAGAAATAGTTTGCATGTATTTATTTATTCAATTAACATTTACTGCACACTTCTCTGGGTGAAACCCAGTACTGTGTGCATCTGTGGAGATGCAGTAGAGAGTGAGAGTCCAGGCCCTGTGTTCCCAGATTCATGGAGTCTATTGGAACGAACATACATCAAACATGAATATTCCTGACACAAGAGTTCATATTCTCGACTCACTGCAACAAGCATGAGAAAAGCCAGAGTGCTGTCTGAGAGACTGATGCAAGCCTATCTCCGTGGCAACTCTCTCCCTTCTCCATTCTACTTGCTGACTGACCTCTCTTGCTTTGAAATGGTAGCCACCAACATACCGCTTGTCTTCAGAGTCATCTTACCTGACAGGATCAGCTCTCCAGGCTCGGCTGCACCCCTCTCTCCCAGGATGACTTGCTGACTAAGCACAGCTTGAGTCACTTTCTCAGAGAGAAACCAAGTTCTGAGAAACTAAGACGACGGCCAGATGACAGAAACAGCAAACTCCTGGCGTAAGGGATTTGGAACATGTAGGGGTGGAAAAAAAAGCACCCTGGACTTGTCAGATGAACCTGATCCAGATAAAACACCGGGCGCCAGATGAATAAACAGATAATGAAGTAAATAAAAGCGCTTTTTGACTTGCAGCAAGGAACAGTGACATGCAAATGCCTCCAGGAACCCCTTATAGTAGTAATGGTGACCTTGTTACAAAACAGAACCTAAATGTCTGAGTTCTCGGTGAAACCAGACACAGAATCTATGAGCCCATACTTTCCCTTCTGTTTTATGAAGGGCAAGTAACCATCTGCTGCAAGATTCATGACCCTAGACGAAAGACTAAACTGGCAAGAGGAGACCCTCCCACATCTTCCTCATGCTGCCTTGAGAAGACTGTTTAACCTCACTCACCCTGCCTGTCTCTCCACATGGGACAGTGGTAATAGCAGTGGTCTCCTTGACTCTTTTGAATGCTTAACACACTATATGTATTATTTTACCAACTTTTGGCTCCAGCTTATTGCCTAGCACAAGTGTATAAATGGCCAATAGAAACTTGATTCTTTGACTAGTTATGCTTTCGTTATTGGGGGCTTCCTCAAGTACTGAGGGTACAACTCTCCAGTGCCTGTGTAGCTGGTCTCTCTGCAACCTCGTAGAGGGTACAACTCCCTGGTGCTTATGTAGCTGGTCTCTGCAACCTCACAGAGGGCACAACTCCCTTGTGCATATGTAGCTGATCTCGAAGAGGCTCCCAGAAGCCTGAGATACATTCCACAGTCTGCAGTCCTTACCTTACAGGAACCTGAATGGAAAGCAGATCTCTGACTCAGCTGGCCTTATCAATCTTCTGTCTTCTAAGTAACAAGCAAGCAGAGAATTGATGGTGACTTGCTAAATATGAAGCAATGGTAAGGCTTGAACATATGCCTCCTCAGTCAGGCTCAGGATAAAGAGAAGAAAGCTCAATCCAGTCACAGCATTTCATCGCCCAGCTCATGGCATGGAAGAGTACCTGGCTCAGGTTTTACCCAACATGGTGCCTGGCCTCACACTCAAACCCAGGGCTCTGTCCTGCAACCTGGAGGGCTTGAGCCACTCTAATATTTTCACTCTTCTATTTGCCAGTCTGCCATCTCTCCTCTAGGTACAAAACATCAAACTAGGAACTGTCTGATGATGTGTGGCACCACCTCTGAACCCTTCCCTGGGTATTCAGGGTGACTTTAGCTTCCCTGCTAAAGTGACATAGCACACTACTGTAGAAGACTGGCGCCCGCAGTAGAGAGGGACTCTGTCTGAACTACACACAGCCCTCCATCGGCCAGGGCATGGAATACCAAGGGATTCTTAGACAAGTAAATCCTGCAAGTTTTTCTACCTGAAGGGATAAAGTTCATTCTCAAAAGTAAAATAAAATAATAAAATGTTTTGGTGACTTTAATTAACAGCTCATCTATAAAAGCCAAGGAGAGTTACTCAGAAAAGAGGACAAAGTTGAAATGTTTCTTCTCCAAAGTATCTTGGCCGTTGTTTGGGAAGGGAGTCTGCTATTTCCAATTACAAGTTTCTTAGCAATCATTCAGAAACAATTTCAAAAACCGAGGGCTAGGTCAAATGGCCACCTGGATAGGAGCTTATTGCTTACAGTAAAGGTCAGGGCTGTGACAGAAAGGTAGTTAATCCTGGGTTCACAGCTGTGAGGCCAGATGGAAAAAACATAGTTTATAAAAATAGTCCTGGAAAATAAAAGCTACTTTCTCTCTCTAAACCCAGAATACATTACTCTGATAAATAAGGAAGCTGTGCTTATTAACAGAGGCTTAATAAGATTGCACTCTCAGATACCCTGGAGACACTGCCGACCTCTACCTCCAAAGCTAATGGTGGTGGGCAGCTTGGGGTCACTTCCTGCCCTCTCCCGGGTGCTGGCCACAGCCTGTGGACATGGCTGACCAGGGCACAGAGCCACATGACTCATCTTTCTTCCACCATTTGGATGTGAGGACAACTATGTCTCAGGAAGACACAGTTCTATTTCATTTCTCCTAATGTTGCCCTGGACAGTGTAAAGTTGAGGCTGGGGGTTCTGATTTCCTGTCTTACTTGTGGCGATAGACGCAGCACACAGGCCCCAGCCAGCCTCAGAATGTTAGCTCTCATGTGATTGAGACGGCTCAACCTGAGACCCTCCTGAACACAGCAGACAGCAGAAATCTATGTCCTAAAACCGGGCCTAACTTAGAGATGAAAGCTCTCGGCAGCACCACCCGTGATGGTGGACAGAGACTTAAGTGGGTAATTCATTTCTTCAGTCTGAAGATGGGTGTGCTTTCCTTCCCTGAAAGGGGGAAAGCCACCGTACTTTTTTCACAGTTGGCACCAGCATCCCACTGAGGGAAGGCAGCAGCTAGTTTGGTCAACAGTAGCATACCTTCATTTTAACCCTTTTCAATCCTCCACTCTCCTGTGCCCTGCCCCCTCCTAAATGCTCTGTAAGATTTTAGAACAGTCATGTGATTAACGACGGTTGATGGTCTAAGAAACATGTGGGCAGATGATTTTGTCAATGCATAAATAAAGCAGAGTATATGATGCTTACACAAACCTAGACAGTACAGCCTGCTACAGCCTTAGGCTCATAACCTGTTGCTCCAGGCTGCAAATCTGTGTAGGTGATACTGTTATGGGCACAGGCAACTGTAAAGCAATAATAACTATCTGCATATCTAAACATAGGAAAGGCACAGTAAAAAACCATTGGTGACAGAAACTTTTCAGCTCTGCTATAATCTTATAATCAGACACATATGTGGTGTGTTCTTCAGTAAAATGTTGTTATGCCTCATATAACTATGGGCATGACTATCTTGTATCCCTTAGGCATGACTATATTGTATTCCTTAGGCCTTAGAGAAGAGGTAAGAATGATGGTCCCTGTGAAGATGGAGAAGAAGGCAGAGCCATCTGCAGATGCTGAGAGAAATAGCAGAAGCCAGGGATGAGCAGAGAGGGAGTCTGCATCACGGGCAGATTGAGAGGAGCTGACCAGTGAGCGGAGTGGCCCCCACACCCTACACCAGGAGACAGAGAATGAGGAAACAAGCAGATCTGTGTAAGCAGCCTTGGTGTCTTTTTATGGACGGGGCTTTCCAAGTGGTGGCCATTTGAGTTATAGTATTTTCTCACTATATCTGTGACAATAACCCATGGATAATGAACTCGGTGACTTTTCAAAGTATGATTCCCGAAGACTGATGCATTATCTTCCTAAGTACTTCACTGTGGCAGTCTATTGACAGATTTTCCATTGTTTAGTAGACATTTCCATTAGGCTCTTTGAGAAATTCATGTGTTTTGCTAATAAGGAGAATGACCTCAGAACATTTCTAGGTAAGAAGCTTTTAAAATCATTATTAGGGTAATTTTATCAAAATAAATTGGCAATAAGGAATTTACCATGTCAAAAGGTATGGAAGTTTTGAATCTTTGATAAATATTGATAAATGTGTTTCTATTGCTATTGACAGAAGTAAAAACCCCATTTCTCTGTTCAATGAAAGTTCCCTGTGAAATACCTCACAGAAAGATATTGCTATGTTTGAAGTATTTTAGACATTCTGAAAGGTCAAATTATTAAATAAAAAAATAGCAAATTTGGGCTTTGGCATGACGTGGCTTTACCACGTCACTGTGGTAGTTACTTTTGATTGTCAAGTTGATGAGATCAAGAGTCACCTGGGAGAAGAACCTCTGGGCATGCCTGGGGGGGGGGGTGATCTTGACTAAGGGAATCCATGATGATTCCAAAGAAGAATAAAATTAGAAAATTTGGTACACTAGATTTCAAGATTCACTATACAGCCACAAAAAAAGAGAAGAGTGCGATATTGTTCTTTAAAAAAACAAACAAACAAACAAAAAAACCAGGCAATAGACCAATGAAAAACAATAGAAAACAGGTGGATATGGGTGTTTCACAACAGAAGTGACATGGAACAGAAGGAACACAGCATCCTCTGTGACTGGTACTGAGTCCATTGGATATTCACTTGAGGGAAAAAAAAAAATGAAATATCAATTCCAGGTGTAGCGCGGATCTTAAAGGCAAAACAATAGGTTCCGGGGATACAATAGAAGAGAAGATATTCCTGACTTAGAAGGGCAAAGATTTTGTAAGCAGGAAGGCAGAGTGAGCATCAAGGGAAAGATGGACAAATTGAGCCTCAGTAAAAATGGTAACTCCTGTTAATGACAGGGTACCAGGAGTGTGCCCAGGTCTGAGGCTGATGGGCCCAAGGCATGAGGACCATGGCTAACCTACTGAGAGGGGACCATGTGATCTAAGTGGGGCTATTGGTGACAGTGCCTTTCGGGTGAAATGAGTCTCCTAGCTAAGCTTTTCATGGAAAATTTTAAGGTCTGATTACAGTAAGTTCCAACATTCTTGAGGCCTGAGCTGTCAAACGTGGACAAAGATGATATCTAATTCCTGAGGATTTAGCTACAGACTGGGTGATTCAGGAAATAAAGGAAGGGCCATTACCACTTTAAAGAGATCTTGGGAGGCAAAATCCAGGGGAAATTTTAATGACCAAAACTGGGGTGTTGCAAGGTGACAGCAAGGAATCAAAAAGCCCATTACAGAAGGATTTACTGATTAAGGACTGATGGCTCTGTGAAGCAAAAACATTGTTCATGGTTAGGAAAAGTCCTTTAACCTGATTGTAACCAGACCAGCTAAGACTGGCCTACCTGGCTCATCCGTTAATGGAGTTTAGTAGGGACACATATGAGGACTGAACCAATTTTGTCCTTTTTAAAAACCACAGTCCAGCCATTTTGTTGTGTTTCCTTCTCTTTTGTTACCAACTGTTTTGCCCTTTGCTCTACTTTCCTGCTGGGTGTTGAAGATCCTATAGGCGACCAAAATCTAACCTTATAGTTGTTATTGTTAAGGTCAGTTGGGATACACCCTAGAGGAGACTTACTGAGTTAGGAGGCCCAAGCCCACAGTGCCTTTGGGTTTCCCTTTACCAGTTGAGCCACCTGTGGGGATGGGTCAATATCTTGCAGATGTGTGGCTTCCTTTGAAGCGCTGAGGGCATTTTCCTGTTTGAAGAATGCATACTGGTTAGAGGGTGGCTTCTTAGGTTGCATGGCCTCTCTGATCCAGAGAATGGGGGAACTGTGGGATCCTTTTAGAAGTGTGCCATCATCCTCTGGGACCTGGATATACTAGGAGAAAGGGTAAAATATTGACTGTTTCTAACATTTATACTCATTGGCACTGGTCTTCGAGTAGGCTGTAGAGCACTCAGAAGGTCATTATGCCAGTTCTAAGGAATAACGAGCCTGGTGTATGAGGAGTATACATGTGTGTGCATGTCCATGTATGGATGGATGTACCAAGGTCTGTGGGAGTCAGAGACAACTTTAGGTGTCAGTCGTCACCTCTCACCTTGGTTGAGATGGGGTCTCTTGCTTTTCCAGCTCACCCACCCACCAGGTTACCTGGTCTATGAGCTTCTGGGAATTCTCCTGTCTCACACCTTCTTTCACAGTAGGAGCATTGGGGTTCCAGATGTGTGTCACTGTGCTCAGCTTTACAACTTAAACTCAGGTTGTCACGCTTGTGGGCCAAGTCTGTCCACTGAGTCATCTCCACAGCCTGACTCTGAAAAGACATTTCTAACCCAGAGTGTTTCCTGACAGCTGGGCACACTTTCCTTGGGTGCAGCTAATCCCTGCCAGTGGAAGGAAGCTGCAAGCCCTTCCATGGGGTTGTGGAAATGTTCTGTCCGTTCACTTGCCAAATAAGCTCCTACGGGGCCAAGTTTTGGCAGTTGGTAGCTATGTTTAGCAAAAATAAAGTCTATTTCTCTCTTGCTCTCACACAATAATCCACGAAGAAAATTTCTCTGGTCCCCAAAGGTGTGAGGATCTCTCTCCTCAGTAAGCAAGCATTCTCCTGCAGATTCCAGCTGGGCATCCTCTAACTCGATTCAGTTCCGATACTATTCTAATTTTCTATTGTGAGAAAACACTGACCAGAAAGCAACTGGAGGAGGAAAGAGTTAATTTGGCTTAAAGGTTACTGTCTATCATTGAGGGAAACTGAGGCAGGAACTGAAGTAAGGTTATGGAGGAACACGGCTCACTGGCTTTCTCTGTTCTCATACAGTCCAGGTTAACCAGCCCTGAGATGCCACTACCCACAGTGGGCTGGAGCAATTAAGTCAATGTCCCCCACAGACATTGTCCGTGCCTACAGACCAATCAGATGGAAGCAGTTCATCAGTTAAGATTCTCTCTTCCCAGAGAACTCATGGTTTGTGTTAAGTTAACCAAAACTAACCAGCACAGGGTCCATCTACACAGAGATAGCATCAGACCCCACAGGTTGAGGACTAAGTACTCAAGGTTAACCTCGCTTTAAATGTCAGTCTTACATCCCAGGCGGTCTCCCTCTCACTGCTGACTGCACGGCTATAAATCAAGGTTCTTAGAAGCCCTTCCTTTCATTCAACCAACTTGCCAGAGTGCTCAAAAACTCCAGGAAAAAATTGTTTGCCAGTGTGTAACAAAGGCTATGACAGATTCCAGACAAAGAGATACATGGGCAAATGGTGGCAGATGTGTGGGTGAGATGTGTGAAACCCATGAGTGAGCTGTGGCAGATGTGTGGGTGAGCTGTGGCAGATGTGTGGGTGAGCTGTGGCAGGTGTGTGGGTGAGCTGTGGCAGGTGTGTGGGTGAGCTGTGGCAGGTATGTGGGTGAGCTGTGGTAGGTGTGTGGGTGAGCTATGGGCAAAGGACCACTTTATTCCATGTCCTCTCTGGGTACATGGCCTCCTCTTCCATTGAGGAACCTTTACCCAGAGGATCTCTGAACTCTGACCTTTCAGGTTTCCATGGAGACCTCACTACATAGCAGGATTGGAAACTGACTGGGTGGGGACCAGCAAGGCCTGTCCAGATTCTTAAGATGTATTTTCAGATGAAAGACGTTAGAAAGTTTCCTTGTAGTCAATGAAAGCTAGGAAAATATTAGAATTTTTTAATGACCTGCCTTGAGGAGGGAATTACAAGTCAGGAATTGTGGTTGCAAAGCAAAATGTATAATAAATAAGAGCTCAGGTGATGTTGCTCAGGCTACCGTAAACATCAACACATACAGAACCAATGGGCAATTACAGTGTACCTCCTGGGTTTCCAAACCAGTCAGTTGTACTGGAAACATCTTATACCTATTTAGAGTGCTAAGAATCCTACGTAACTTGTTATATTTTATAAATTGCACATCGTGGAATCCAAAGGATTCGAGGAACAGCAGTGGCAGCTGCCTGGGAGGTAACAGGAGCCTCCAAAGGTGCAGCCTGAAGACCAGAGATGTGGATGTAAAAGGAAGGAGATGCCGGCGCTGGGTTTCCTATGAGCTGGTTGTAGATAGGACTGCACAGAACAGGATATAACTACGGGCTAAATGATTGGACTACAACCAAGCACCCTAAGATTTCTAAATCCTGCCAAATGTTTCTTTGCAAAGAGTTCCCCGGGGAAGCAACTGCAGGCCCTCTGTTAGCTATGCAGTCACTGTGATACTGCAGCTGCGGGCACTCAGATTTTTGGGAACTTTCCTTCCAGCTTTGTCCTCAGAGGGAGCTAACATAAGTGACTCTAAAAATCTAAAGTCTTTTTAGAGCCAGGCTCCTGCAGAGCTCTGCTGTCAAGACTGGGATTCTCCTGGCTGGCAGGAACTTAAAGCCTCTCCCGACATAGCAGCATTGAGCAGCATCGGAAATCTCTGCTTCAACTCTTCTGGAGCAAAGAGTCTGTGTAACAGTCAGGCGGAGGTGGCGCACGCCTTTAATCCCAGCGTCTCAGGTGGTGGAGGCAAGTCGATCTCTGTTAGTTCGAGGCCAGCCTGGTCTACAGAGCGGGTGAGTTCCAGGACTCTGTCTCAGATAAACAAAACAAACAAACAAACAAACAAACAAAAATACGAGAGAGAGAGAGAGAGAGAGAGAGAGAGAGAGAGAGAGAGAGAGAGAGAGAGAGAGAAACATGCACATGTGCACGCTCCTGTACACAGCAGCCCTTCAGCATCTTCCCGGCAATTCTGATTGTTAGAAAACAGCATTCATTATGGCTGCTTCAGCCATAGCTTCTGTATTCTGGGCTCAGTGGAATGTAGGGCAGTGTTTTCCAAATTTCAAGTATCAATAGTCCTTTCCATAGGTCATTTCAATGACTCTCCTACTTAGGTAAACTTAGCTCAAAACTAACCACATAAGAAACAAGATTGAAGAGTGAAGGAAAAGCGATGATATTAAATTCTACTTAGGAGCTGTTGCCTAGCAAAGGCTCTGAGGGAGAGGCAAACTCTGATGTTAAAACAAAAGATTAGCAAACTAGGGAGGTGCGAAGATAAATAGCACAAAAATTATCCTTCCTCCTTGACCTAATCCACAGGAACAGAATTAGAAAAGACGCAGCATCTTCGACTGGTAAGATACTGCTCTTAGAGCCATGTCCACGCTACTCAAAAGCAAGCCCCGTGGAAGATGCATATTCATGCACGCTGTCCAGGTGGCTATGCCCTCCATGTGTTCACACCGACCGAGGGTAAGCCTCAACTCTTCAGCTTCCTCGCTCTTCCATCCTCCATACCATCACCTCCCCAGGCTCCAGTCTCCGGTGTAAAATGGGCATAGCAATTGCTCCTGGTAGTGTCACTTAACCAAACCCCAATTCAAACATTATTGAAATGAATTAGTACAACCTGATCTTGGGGTCTCTCTCTCTCTCTCTCTCTCTCTCTCTCTCAGCTGCTGGGTTGAATTATGCTTTCTGGTCCAAGCAACCATATTGTTGAGATTCCATGGTTGATTTCTCCCTGTTGTGGTTAGGAAATACTCTTATACCAAGCATCATGGGCCCCTGACTGACTCTTACAATCTTCCTCCTGGATCTTTCATGATTTCCCATGAGCCTTAGGTGCAGTGGTTGTATGGCAGATGTATCAGTTAGGGTTCCCCATAGTCCCTTATTTTCTGTATCGTGTAATAAACAGTCTCTATGTGTTGAACTCCCCCTGCCCTTTTTAATAAAAAGAACTACACTTATCTGTAGAAACATGTCAGTCATGTTTCTCAAGTCTATGACTTCTCTAAACACACGTAGTTAGGTTTATGGTACCAGGCATGAATTCAATCCTATCAAGGGAGTCTTAGTTGACTTAGACAATTGATGTTTATCCCCATGATAAAAGTACCATTATTGCACCACTGTGGATGTCTGGCTGAAACACTCATTCATAGGAATAAACACTATCTGTTCTAAGAAGACTGGGAGGCACCGAAGTCTCCATGCTTGAATTGTAACGGTTGTGTAGGATTCCCTTAAGCCACACTACCTTAACTTCTTTAACCTATTTCCTATTGGTAGGTTTGGTGGTGTTCACTTGTTGCACTTGTTGCTTTTATTTTGGTGTGTGTGTGTGTGCACATTCATGTGTGCTGGCCTTTCACCTTATTTCAGAACAATGTCTGTGGCTTTGTAAACATGCTTGCGCTTTAAGGTTTCCCATTTTGATGTAGGAGCCCTGGGAGTGCAGACACACTACACAGCCGGTTTCATATGGATTCCAGGAACTTGAACGCAGCTCTCCTATGTGCTTGATGGGCATAGCTCTAATGCCATTGTTTAAATATTATTATTTTATGTTAAAAATGAGCCTATTATGTATATTTGCATCTAAACATTATTTAATTCTGGAAATTACTACAAATTACTTCAAAAATTGTTTTGGCTGTTTCTATTTGTTTAGTTTGTTGTCTTCGTGTGTGTGTGTGTGTGTGTGTGTGTGTGTGTGTGTGTGTGTGTTGGCTATCAAAGTGCCTATACAAAGGTGTTGATAGGCTTTAGGGCTGAAAAGCAAATGCTGGGTTTCTACCAAATAAAT
Source organism: Mus pahari (assembly GCF_900095145.1). Taxonomy (NCBI): domain Eukaryota; kingdom Metazoa; phylum Chordata; class Mammalia; order Rodentia; family Muridae; genus Mus; species Mus pahari. Next base: position 31,558,878 of record NC_034601.1, on the reverse strand, counting down.
TGATTTTCCATTTCATTCAAGTATCATGATGAGTGGCCGGCGCTGAGCCAGAGCCTGAGCACAACTGTGAGCCAGGCTGGGCTCTTCTGCCTTCAAGAAGCACACCTTGATGCTGGGGCAAGGCTTACCAGAGCTCCAGGACAGAGGAGGGAGGGAGCTGTTTGTGCACAGCCCGCTGAAGCAACGCTGGAGTCTAGCAGAACGCCTGAGAGTGTTTATTATACTGTGAGTTCTGGATCTTTATTAGGAAAAAAGTGCCCCACCCTCTGGCACAGTTGCCTTGTGATCCCCTTTCCATCTCCAGGGAGGAGCGGGAAGTGTGTGTGCTGGGGGAAGGGGGGCTTGTATCTTCCCCGACCAACAGCAGGAGCAGGATCGGAAGCCTGGTAATGGCTAGAGCCTCATCGCAGACAGGAGCTTGGACCTCCGTCTCTCAGGTACCAAACCCGACGGGTGGCCTAGGGGGAGGGACGTCGCGCCCGCAGCGCCTGGCTCCGGAGCGCGCAGCTCAAAGGCTGACCTGAGAGATCAAGGGAGCCTGGGAGATCCCAGGCGGGCTAGGGCACGCACTATAAGTGTATTTGGAGGGATTTGGGGGTCGGAGACCCCAGGAAGCACTCAGGCAGGAGCAGGCAAGGGGCGGAGCCCCGGACTTGGCCACGGTGGCCGTCAGAGGGTCTGTTGAGAGGCAGTGGCTTGACCCAAGGTGAACAGGGAACTTCAGAGGGTAGCACGCCACTCAAACAACTTAACTTGACGTCGCAAGCCGGGCAGACTGGTAAGGCATCCTGCGCTCAGCATCCAGCAGGTCCTGGAGAGACAGGGCCAGCAGGTGTTCCTGTGAAAAGAGCCACGACGAGGACTCCAGGTAGGATTCCGGGGACACCAAAAGTGCGGGAACAATGAACCCGAGTAGCAGAGGAGGCTTTGAAGAGGTTTGGGGGCAGAAACAGTAGCAGGACAGACCTGGGAGCCCTGAATGCTGGGCTTCAGGGACAGTGGATCTATCGCCTGCAAGGATGAATAGAGTTCACACTAAAAAAAAAAAAAAGGTTGTGGGGTGTGTCTTGTGTCTCTGGTTCATTTATCCCTGTGACAGTCAAAGAGAACTTTTCCCAGTGACAAGGAGAGAGGTCTTTCTGGCGCGGTGTGAGTGAGTGAGGGTGTGAGTGAATGTGTGTGTGTGTGTGTGTGTGTGTGTGTGTGTGTGTGTGTGTGTGTGTGTGTTACCAGCTCCCTACCAACTGCCCTACCAAAGTACTTGCCTCAGTGGCACCAAATTAGGGCGTCTGGTTACCAGCCTTCATATTCCTGGGAAGTTTAAAAAAAAAAAAGTAAGCTGATGGAGTTATTATTTTGACAATGTGGTTCTCGATTGATAATACTCACATTAAATTAGGAAATAACACCAATGCCTGTCTAGAGACCAGTTTCCTTTCTAACACGATTTTACTCATTGTGTTTGCTTTGTTCAGTCCTGAGTCTTTTATCTCCCTCCTTCCTCTCTTTCTCAGTATCCTGAGAAAGAGGGCACGCTAAGGAAGAGCCCCTAACCAGTTCCCACCTGTTCTTCTCCAGGATTTCTCAGTGCAGTAAAGTGGTGTGGTTCACTGTTGAGGGAGGCGAAGGAGGGGTGTCTCCCCAAACTCTCTGCCACCTAGAATTCATTCCCCCTCCCATCTGGACTCCAGGCCCCCAAAGTGGCATGCTTGAGGTGTTCCTCTGAAGGACCTGGAAAGGTGAGCTTTGAATTGGCCCTGTGAACAGGGCAAGGCTTTGTGATAGGCAGAGGAAAAGAGTCATCAACTCTTTTTCAGGATCAACAAACCAAACCATGTTTGTAGGTTAAGACAGAGTAATTGGTCTTATTTTTCACCGATATGAGAGGTTCTTTAGAAGCTGTGTAAACTGTTTAAGGTAACCTCAATCTATGCCAGCGTCCCTTGTTTTCCTCATTTTTCCTTCATGCGCCGCTATCTTGAACTGGATCCTGCAAAGCTCAGGCATCAGCTGCTCCCTCTTCTGCAGACCTAAGGATGATATTGTAACTAGAGAATGAACTGGGCTGGGTGCAAGTGCAAGGCTGATGAGGGGGTAGTGCATGACTTACAAACAGAGACACAGGTGGATAAAATGGGAAAAAAACATCAGTATTCACTTAACGTGTTTGCAGAGCCTTGCTACACGCCAGTTCCTGGGAACAAGATGGTAAATAAGAGCAGACAAGGACCCTGCCCTCCTGGTGCTTACAGATGCTTGGGGGAGAGCAGCTGTCAGTAAAATGATTATCGACTATGTGATTGCAAGCTAAAATAAACCCTCTGAGGGAAAGACACAAAGTCTGCTGTGGGTGTACATAGATGGCTCTGTGAGACTTGGAAAGGCTTTCTCAGAGTGCACTGGTCCTGAGGTTCTAGGGTGATCAGGATGAAGAAATCTGATTTTTGAGGTGAGGTCAAACTGTTTTGGTTAGAATAGTATTTGGCTGCCGGTCACCAAACAGACTGGCTGCTATGAAACTTTGTCCCTTGATGTGTGCCCACGTGCTGTTGGTGTTACCGGCGTGAGGGGAAAGAGTGTCTTGTCGTCATAGGCTGGATATGTTGTCTGTTGGCCGTGGTTTTTCCATTGCTATAATTCTTGCTTTTAAACGAAATGTTCAGATTAACTTAATTCCTATGATTTCATTTTATTGTGTACCATAAAATGTATACTGCTGTATAAATGTAAACATGTACTTTCCCATTGAGAAGGTAAATACGGAGATAATAGTTATGCTGCATATGTGGTGACAGTTCGCTGTTATCACTGAATAGCATCCCAGGTAAAAATAGCTGTGGCAGGTGGACTGCAAATATTGCCCCTCCATCCCTAGCTACTGCTCTCATTGGAAGGATGTGTCCCCCCCCCCTCCACACACACACACCCTGGGAACTAATTCCTAGCCTTGTATACTCAAAGCTCCAACTCTGCCCTGAGCCACAGCTCCAGCTTGTATTTTTTCAGAAGAGAGGGGTATTTAAAGATTTAGAGTTTTAGTTACTATAGATTTTCGTAACCAGCTTTTTAGTAAAGGCAAATATATTGTAATATATTAACAATTGCAGTGTCGCTGTAAATGAATATAAATCCCACAATGTGAGGTCACAGCACAGATACTCTAGAAAGCAGTGTGCTTCACGTTTATCCAGCACAAACTTTCATTCATTGAACGTTATCTGCAATAAGATTTCTATGTGCACAGAACCGTGCTAAGCATTATGGGTAAGGTGGATTAGAAGGCCACAGTCCCAGCATTTAAGGAGTCCATCCCTCCTTTCAGGGACAGAACTCGTGTATACAGGTGGAGGTATCATGAGCAGGGAAGAGAGTGGTCAGTTCTACCAACCAAGGAGGAAGGTTCAGTTCATAAAGAGGCACCACTTGACTTGAATCTAGAAGGATTAGGTACTCCACCAGTTAAAGAAAGAGGAGAGGGCTGGTGAGATGGCTCAGTGGGTAAGAGCACCCGACTGCTCTTCCGAAGGTCCCGAGTTCAAATCCCAGCAACCACATGGTGGCTCACAACCATCCGTAACAAGATCTGACGCCCTTTTCTGGAGTGTCTGAAGACAGTTACAGTGTAGTTACATATAATAAATAAATAAATCTTAAAAAAAAAAAAAAGAAAGAAAGAGGAGAAAGTTAGAGGGGTGAGAGGCAGGCAGGAAAACAAAACCTGTTGCTAACAAAACCTGAGGCCTGCAATAGCATGTCAATTCTAGGATTTGTAGGTGGTTCTAAATGAGGTACAGAGAATAAAGGGGTGCTTACACAGGGAATTCAGATGAGTTCATTTAAAAATATCAAAACCTCCCTGATTATGATGACCCTATCTCAAACTGTGGGAGCTGTGGCAGTGGCGCTGAAAAAATAAATATTCAAATGCTTCTTCCATGCAGACGGAGGCACAGTACTCGGTGACTCATTGCGAGAGCTGAGGGAGAGGGGGAGAGAGAGGATGACCCCACTCTGCCATGCCATACAAGTCATTAAACGAAGGGAATGTAGACGCCAGGCAGGGCTGGGAAACAGGAATCTGGGCAGCGCTTATATCCGAGAACTCCTCGACTGAGCCCCCAAAGCTACCTTCCTAACTCAGAAGACATGGCAACTTCCGTGCCCGTGTGTAATATGGTATCGAGGGGCTGGAGAGATGGCTCTGTAGTTGGGAACACTTGCTGCTCTGGCAGAGGACCAGACTGCATTCCTAGCATCCACACGGAGGCTCACAACTGCCTGTAACTCTACTTGCAGGGTACCCAGTGCTCTCTTCTAGCCCTTGAGGCACCAGGCATGCACATGATACACATATAGGCACTCATACATATACATAAGATGAAAGTGAATCTTAAATAAAGTAAGATCAAGAAGGCCTACTAATCCCCAATAAATAGAATCTCCTCTCCTCCCCTACCCCTGGCTTTAGCTCAAGTGTGTGAACATTTGAGTTCACCTACTGCTCATTGTCATGAAGCACATATAGCCCACAGTCATGCCTGGACTGTTCCCACACTTACACACCAATCTGACTGCCTTTTCTTCTCCCCTTATGTCTTTTCTTATATTTTTATTTTAATGAGACAGGGTCTCTACATAGCTCTGATTATCTTGGAACGCACTATACAGGCCAGGCCGGCCTCAGACCCCTAGAGCTGTGCCTACTCTGCTTCCTGAGTGTTGGGGTTAAAGGTGTGCTCCACAACACACAGCCCCCTTTTTCTTAAATGACTCCACAGTCTAACAAGCACTGACTGAGATACTCACATGAGCTTGTTAAAGTCAGTGAGAACCTGGGTGTGGTGCTCACATCTGTAATCCCAGCGCTTGGGAAGCTACAACAAAAGGATTGTCACTTGTCAGAAGCCAGCCTGGACTTCAGTGAAAGACAATAGGTAGGTAGGTAGTAGGTAGGTAGGTAGGTAGATAGATAGATAGATAGATGATAGATTGATGAATGGATAGATGAATGATAGATAGATGGATGGGTGGATGGATAGATGATAGGTAGATGATAGATAGGTAGATAGATAGATAGATAGATAGATAGATAGATAGATAGATAGATAGATAACAGATGGATAATAGATGGATGGATAGATAGATGATAGATTGATGGATGAATAGATAGATGATAGATGGATGGGTGGGTGGATGGATAGATGATAGATAGATAGATAGATAGATAGATAGATAGATAGATAGATAGGTGAGCTGTTGAATTGAGTTGTTACTGTTTGAGCCACAGAAATGAGAAAACATCGTAATCAGGCAGAGCCGACTGAGGGAGGAGGTTAAATGGAAATAAGAAAAAAAAAAAAAAGCTATGGATGGTCTAGGATAAAAGCAGACTTTCCGGGCTGGAGGGGGGCTTAGCAGTAGAGTTCTTGCTTATCATGTATGGGATGCTGGGGTCCAGTGTAGCACCACTCCCCACAAAATCTATTTTATTGGGTGCAGTGGATCATGAGTTCAATGCCAGCCTGGGCTGTGTAATGATGTGCTTTTACCTTGGTAAAATATTAACCTAACTGGCGCTGTTTGTTCTGGTGACATCCCTTTGGTATCTGAAATGCCAGGATAATGTTGACTCCAAAGGCTAGATATATGATTTTTATAAATTCTTAAAAATATGTACTTTGGTGTGTGTGTGTGTGTGAGAGAGAGAGAGAGAGAGAGAGAGAGAGAGAGAGAGAGAGAGAG
>NC_034601.1:31501381-31552923 GCF_900095145.1 Mus pahari | reverse complement strand
CTGCCCTTCCCCTGCTCCACATTCGGGCCTTTCATTCATGACTTTCCTTTCATTGAAAAAGCAGAAAGAGGGAAGATTTCTGACGTTAAATAACCTGCATTAATTTTCCCTTATGTGTCTCAAATCTACAATTGATGCCCCCCCCACACACACACACACACTCCCACCCCAGGGAACCTGGGTAGAAACCTGTTTTCTTCCAGTGCTTATCAGGGATGACGGAAGCAAAGGTAATCCGATGCCCGCAGAGAGGAGACTAATTTTAGCTACTCTTCTGTCAACACATCTTTCACACACTAAGCAAAATCGCCACCAAAGAGGAAAACGAAGTCATTTGACTTCTTACTTCCATGTTGCCTGCCGGTAATGGTCGTCGTGACCCATGTTCCCTGGTGCTTTTTGTGTTTCTCCCACAAAAAGAAAAAGCACTTAGGTGCAAGGAGACTGTAGTGCCCCACCCCCCATCGCAGTTGCCCTTAGGAACGTGTTCGGGTTTTCCTCTTCTTACAGCACTCTGGTGGTTGGATAGATTTTGACTCGTCACATGGTCCTCCCTAATGTTATGTAACATAAGCTCCTAGCTCAGTTCATCTTTTCTGTGTCTTCCAGGCAGAAACTCACTGCTCTGGAAAAGCAAGGGCAGGGCAAGGAATCCCCCTGTTCTGTGGTGCAGAGCCGAAGCATTAGACCCCCAACCCCAACCCCGAGTCTACACGACTGAGAATTCCTTCCCATCAGTATCTGGGATTGAGGCTGCCTCTGCCCCAAACCACTGCCCTGGAAGCCCTTTGGTGCTTTTTGCAGATGACAGAAAAAGTGGTGACAAGCAGACCAGGTGGCTTCTTTCTATAATCCTGAGAGTCAGCCATGTTCCAATACTCTTTCTGTTCCATGCAACCAGCCAGTTTTCACATCCTTTTTTATAAGGCACTGTCCTACGGTAGGTAAAAAACCTGGACTCTGGACCGAGAATATTCATTCAAGAAGGGTGTTTCTGTAGCGTTGAAGACATAGCTTCTTGCTGTAAATATACTCAAGTTGCTGATCCCAATTAAAAATAGAATTTGATTGTTTGGAAAGTTATTACCTAATGGAGAGAAAGAGCAACAGACACTGTATAAAGATGAAGAAGCTCCCAGAACAAAAGTAATAGGATTTTGAAGGGAACTATTGATATATTTTATTACATAAATATTTTAGCTACTTACAAATAATAAGTTGTATTTTTTAAAAAAAAAAAAAAAAAGGAAAAATACGATTGAACTTTTGTAATGTGTGGCCTGAGGATACAGCTCAGTTGAAAGAAGGCTTGCCTCCCATGCACAAATCCCTGGGTTTGATCCCCAGTACCACATAAACCAGACATGGTAAGGCACACTTAGAGACAGGAAGATCAAGAGTTCAAGAGTATCCTTGGTTATATCACAAGTTTAAGACCAGCCTGTGGTATGAGACCGTCTCAGAAAAATTAATGTGTAAAGAATATATAGACTTTAACAAAAAACATTTAAGAACATGATTTTTCAAATGTAAACAAAGGATATAACAGTTTTCAGATGAAGAAACACTGTAAAACATATGTTAACTAAGAAGGGAAACAGGAATGGGGAGAGAGTAATCAGAATAAACTAAATACATGCATACAATATAGAATTATACAAGTAATTAATTTTAAAAGTCCAGTAAATAAAACTATAAAAATGTCAAGATCTAATGTTACATATTATTACTCCAATAAAATGTAAATTTGGAAGTATTTTTAGGTACATTAATTTTATTTGGATGAAAATAGTAAATATTTTTAACAATTGATTTTATTTTACGTGTATGGGTGCTTTGCCTGCACCATGTGCATGCAGTACCCTCTGAAGCCAGTAGAGGGCACCTAATCCTCTGAAAGTGAGGTTGTCATCAGTTGTATGCCATTGTGTGGGTGCTGGGAACTTAACCCAGGATCCCCTGGAAGAGCAACAAGTGCCCTTAACAGCTGAGCCATCCCTCCAGCCCCAGAAATAAGCAAACATTTTTAAGTGAAGATACCAGCTTGTCAAGTAAACTAAGATGAAAGACAATGCTGATCAAAGGGGACAAATTAATTCACCTCAGAACAGACTGTCTAGAAAGCACCTGCCTTGAAAATTCTCATAGTCTTACCCCAAAGACTCAGTTCAGGGCTCTCTCAAGGAAGACGGGGCAGAGATGTAAGAATGAGGGGAGGTAGAGGGACCACTGTAGACTGCTGACTTTTCAGGATATGACTGTTAGGCATGCCGCGGCTGTGATTTTCTGCACAAAATGTAACTTAGCAAAGCTCTGACAAATGAAGGAGGCAGGGGATCATGCGGCCCAAGCTGTCCCTGAGGATTTGCAAAAGGGAAATGTTTGAGAGACATGTCTTTTAAGTGCTGTAGGCACTGGTAAAGTACCCAAGCTCCTGTAAGCAATCCTAACGAAGCTCACTGAATAATGATAAAATAAGAATAAATGAAAGATGCAAAAGTAGGCAAAGGATAGGTGTGCGGAATTGTTTGCTCAGTGGTTAAGAACACTGGCTGCTCTTACAGAGGGCCTGAGTTTGGTTCCCAGCACCTGCTTGGTAACTCACCACTGTCTGTAATTCCAGTTCCAGAGGATCTGATCCCTTTTTTTTAGCCTACATGGCATTCATGCATGTAGTGCCCAGATATACATGCAGGTAAACCTCCTCTCATACACATAAGATACACATTGTTTTTTAAGAAATATATATATATATATATATATATATATATATATATATATATATGAAAGATAGTAAATGTGGCCAGTTGGATAGGAGATCAGCAACAGTGGGAGGGTACCAAAAAATGAATAAGGAATATAATCAAAATACATGATGCACCTATATGGAAATATAATGAAATCCACCATATATAATCAAGATATAGTAACAAAAATCTCAAAAATACTCATCACTTTTAACCAAGGTTTTTATTTCTGAGACTATTGTAGAGAAATCATCAGAATTTTCCTTAGTCTTATGCCCAGAGGTTCTCTCTACCGGATGCTATCTGAAGGGAAACACTGCAGGTAACCTGTGCTCCCAGAGTTGATGTGATGACTAACTATGTTATAGTGAGTGCAAAAGAACATTAGCAATTAAAGTCATGGATTCTGGTGTCAACCTCTGACTCACATTAGCCTGTAACCAAAGGGATCTCTCTATGCAGACTTCACTTTCCTTATAACCTGGGCATGCCAAACATATTCTTTATGTGGGATTAATAGGTAAGTTGAATGGATCATCAACAGAAGTCTACAACTTCAAATTCTCAAAGCTCCAAAAATGTAAAGAATGTTTTGCGACTTAGCCCCCAAATAGATGGGACTTGCACAATTGCACATACCCTGTGGCTAGACTCAGAGTCTGGAGTCAACTGTGATTCTGTCTCGTGCCGTTGCATGGAGAGCCACAAAGCTTCTTTCGTAAATTGAGGATGGATTTTGCAGTCACAGATGAGTGGAGAGTATCTATTTGGGATTAATCTCTCTACCAAGAAACTTTCTAAATCCTCTCCTCCAGTGCTTTCTAGTTTTAAGGTGACATGGTCGGGGGTTATTCTTACAACTAGATTACTGATTTCCACCTCTAGAAATGCTGATTGAGGCAGCCTGGGGTGGGGCCAGATGTCTGTTGTCCCTACTGCTCACAGGAGAAGCTGGTGATGCTGGTCCATGGACCACCCGCTCAAAGTCCTGCTCTATCTCATCTTTTAGTGGCTCTAATACTGTCCCTTGTTTATTTCAACATTTTCATCCCTGCAATTTTTAATTTTTCAGGGTTCTCATTTCCTGTCATCCAATTTCTAGCTAGTACCTTTAGAGCTAAGAGTAGTGCTATAATTAATACCTGGGCTCCGGGCATTTCTTACATATTAGATACCGTTTTTTGTTTGTTTGTTTGTTTGTTTGTTTGTTTGTTTCGGTTTATTTTGTTCATCCCTTCAACTGCCTTGAAGGGGAGGAGTTAAGATAAGAGACTTGGATTCTGGTGCATCCAATGTGCAGGTGACATCAGACACACGTCCTTCAGGCCCCAGAGCCCAAACTCCTGATCTTCCATCCTTCCTCTTTCAGTGGTGGCAATGTCTCCACATCTGCACTCTGCAAGCCTGGCTCCTCCCCTCCTGCCTTATTCACAATCTGGAACCTCCGCTCACAGCACCGTTTGTCCAGAGGCGTCGCAACCCATCTTCACCCAGGAAGCTGTGCTGAGCAACACCTGCTCTCCCCGCGCTCCAGCGGCACTATTTTTCCTACAAGGCAATTCATCACGTTTGTGTTTTTCAGGATGAGGGACTCTGTTTTCATAATTGGATCCGAGCTGCTCCAAGGCAGAGCTCATCTCCGGCCTCTGCAGGTCTCCTTGGAGGAGCCATGGTGGGACTTCTCCATGCTCCTTTCACTCTCAGCCCTCACTTCCTCTTCTCCCTCCTTCCCTCGCATCCACCCCCATCTTGGGGCAATCAAGATACAGGAAAGAAAGACCAGGTTTCTCCTTGTTGAGTCCCTCCTTGTGTCTAGCCATGTTTTATCTGTTAGTATGTTCCCTGTTGTTCAACAGTGTCATGCGGAGAACTCTTCCTTTCGATCCCCAGAACTTAACCATCTTACACAGGAAGCAGCACCCTTCCTTCTGCATACGGCGTCTTTGGAACTCCATCTTGGTCATTCTTACAGTCTTTCGCAACAGCAATTCTACCACCTTGCAGATTCTCTTTGCCACTGCCCTAGCAGGCAGAGCTTGGGAAACAATAATTTATGCTGAGAATATTTGCACAAAGCTAAGCTCTGGTCTGGCAGTGAGTCCTTGCGTTTATCCTCACTGGTTAGATCAAAACCCTTTTCATGATCTAACCAGGCCACTCTTCCTCCTCCAGTCTCATCTTTTCCTCTCGAGTAGTAGCTATTTTTCCGTGCTCTTAATGACACATTTTAAAGCACTCATGGTAGTATACAATCAAGTAAGAGCTTGAGTTTGTAGCCAGCCTGGGCTATGATGAAAGTAAGCTCCGGCCAAGCTCATAGCTAGACACCGAGTGCCAGTCCCTCTGTGTCCTTGGGGCCCTTCTGTTTTTCTAATAAAGGCTTGCATAGGTTTACCCTATTGTCCCTGTGCTCTGTCACTTCCTAACCACCTCATGTCCTTGACTCAGGATCTATCTACACCTACACACCAGCTCTGGCGAGATCTTTGGAAAGTACCCCTTCCTCCACGCTTTCTCCGGCTTTACCTTTTCTCTTCACTTTGAGTCAATCTCTGATGGCTTCCTTCACAGGTCTCGCTTCTGCCATTTCTGAATCTAGAAAGTCCACTCCTGTGGCCCCGTCTCTGACCATTTCCTCTGCGGCTGCTTCCCTCAGCAAGCCTTTGCCCAGCCGCTCAAGCCTTTGATTCATACTTCCCTAAAGCTTTTTTCCCCTGATCTCTTTATACCAAGCCTCACCACTCAGCCCCCTGGGGAGATGGCTGAGCAGTTGGAAGTACTTGCTCTTCTTGCAGAGGACCTGAGTTCGGATCCCAGCACCCACACTGGGTGGCTCACAGTTGCCTGACTCCAGCTTTAGAGGAACCAAATCCTCAGGCCTTTGAGGGCATCTGTATTTTCCTAGCATGGATGCACACACCATAATTTTTAAAATAATTTAAAACTCAAGTAGTTAAGTTGTGTACACTTATACACAGAGAAGCATACATCACGCACACACCTGTCAAGATTTCTTATTAGAAATTAGATAAATTATAGCTGAATTGGGAGGGGAACTGGAACCCTAACCATGTTGTTTCTAATGGTTCCTCAACCCAGGGGATCGCTCCATTTATTTAGACTTCTATCCTATCTTCCATACCATCTGAATTTTTCTCCAGTAAGTTCTTTCATTTCTCTCATACCTGGGAATATTTACTTTTGTTACTATTATAAACAGTATCTTTTTGAATAATGTATTTTGTTACTGATGATTAATAAAAATTTAGGTGATTTTTAAAAATATACTACATACCTGGCAACTTGGCTGAATTCTCTTATTACTTCTACTTACTTAATTCTAAGACTATTTTTTGTCTATAATACTGATCACTTCTTTCCTACATGGCACTTCTGAGATCACTGGTCTATTACTAAACTAACTAAAACCTCGGAGGGCAAATTTTAAAGCGCGCTGAGGTGCGCTACTCTTGCTCCTGATTTAAAAGGGAAGGCTTTTGAACGCTCAACACTGTTTAGCATAGACACTCCAGAGACATTAAGATAGTCCATTAGGCTCCCAGCTTGCAAAGGTACTACCATGAGAGGATTTAAAATGTTGTCAAATAAGTTTCTGCCTGGCAGCGGGTGTCCTAGACAACACAAGGGCCTCAAACACATACAGAGTTCATTCTCTCTGCTCCTCTAGTGCTGAGGGAGAGGAAACTGGGAGGATGCCTTTTTCATGCCTGATGGGAAAGAGGTTACCTCACGTTAACCTTGGGAAAGAGGAATGGCCTTAGGTATGAGCTCTGAGCTGACTGGGCTAAACTAGTGGAGAGAAAGCGTTTTCTGTGTGGGCTGACCTCAGTCACCAGAGTTTGGCGTTGTGGTTTGGAAGCCATTAATATTCTCAGAAAATGCATTTTCCTCAAAAACTCTTAGTGCAGGACCTGGTAGTTCTCAGTAGCTCCAAACCACCTCTTAACGATGCAGTAGCTCAGTTCAGGCGGTTGTCACAGCCTGTGTTGTCAAGCCTTGCCCTAGAGTTTATGGTTCAGGAAATCTGAAGAAAACTGTTATTTCTAGAGAGTTCCAGGCCCAGATAGTTTTAATAGTTAAATCACTGGCAGCTCTTCTAGAAGACCCAGGTTCAGTTCCCAGCACCCATGTGGGGTGGCCCCCGACTGCCTGTAACTCCAGTTCTAAAGGATCCAAGCCCTCCTCTGGACTTGGCAGTCACTGCGTGCACATGGTGCACAGACATACACCCAAATAAATGAATATTTTTAAAGAGAAGTTCCAGATGATTCCCCTGCTGTGAGGCTTTGAGATCACCCTTTGGAAGACAGTTGTCCAGTTGCTAGCTCCTTAGAGAATCACTGTGGTGTACAGTTCAGAGTCAAGGAACCAAAATGATTCCGGTGACTGCGAAAGAAGAGGGGTTACACAGAGTGACCATAAGTCCTGCCCCCTACCATCTAGCATGGTAGAGGAAAGAGGGGGAGCCGAGAAACCCCAGGAGAAGAAGGTAGGCTAATGGAATAAACACATGGGAAAATATAAAAGCAGCCAGAGAGAAACCAAAGGCATCAGGATAGCTGACTATGGAGTCGACATTTCACCACAGCCTGCAAGAGAAGAATGCCAGGGAGATCTGTGTGACCCCTGGGAGGGGGAGGGTGGGATGAAGCAATCCCATGAGGATTCCTCCCACACAGAGATGGTCCTCTGTTAAGACAGACACTAAGTGCTGGACATGTCAGAAACCCATACCCCAGAAAGTAAAAGACAAGTTCCTCCTTAAGTGGATCGACTAGATTTGTTCTTAAAGTTCTTAAAGAGAGGTGCTATGAGCTAGAGGGGTGTGCTACCTGGTTTTGTGTGACACAGGCTGGAGTTATCACAGAGAAAGGAGCCTCCCTTGAGGAAATGCCTCCATGAGATCCAGCTGTAAGGCATTTTCTCAATTAGGGATCAAGAGTGGGAGAGCCCCTTGTGGGAGGTGTCATCCTTGGGCTGGTAGTCTTGGGTTCTATAAGAAAGCAGGCTGAGCAAGCCAGCAAGTAACATCCCTCCATGGCCTCTGCATCAGCTCCTGCTTCCTGACCTGCTTGAGTTCCAGTCCTGACTTCTTTTGGTGATGAACAGCCATGTGAAAGTGTAAGCTGACCCAACTTTCCTCCCCAACTTGCTTCTTGGTCATGATGTTTGTGGAGGAATAGAAACCCTGACTAAGACAAGGGGCCTAAAGTCACTTATTTCAGGAGCCACAGTGCCTGCCAGAGACACTTAGATGTAGAGTCAGGGAGTTGGGGTAAGGCTGAGGGAAGGTCGTAGAGGGAAGTACCGTTGCCTCAGTACATGGAGAGCCTAGAAGAGCCAAAGCCTGACTCCACACATGGGACGAGGGCCTTTTATCCAGCCGCAGAGTGAGCAAACAATAGACAGAAATAGGAAGGGCGTGTTCTTCTCCCCCTCCCTTCACATGGGCTGGGGGCCACTCTCTGACAAAGGCTGCCTCATTCTCAGAGACCCATACCGGAATGCTTTGGTAGTTAGCACACATGCCAGAGCTGGAGCGATCTATACAGGTGACCTGCACAGGTCCAGCTGAGCCAAGACAGCATCAGTGACTTGACAAAGTCATGATGTTCATTTACCTTTTTTTTTTTTTTTATGTGTTTGTCATGAGGACATCTTGGGCTTATGATCTTATACTAAAATGTTTAAGTCTGCCCATTTAGAAAATTTGAGGCATTGGCCCTGGATTTAGCTTGGTCTTGTCTCGGGAAAGATTCAAGTGTCTTCATACATATAGATGTAGAAATCAGTTATCATCACAGCCGTAGGAAGAATCAGCTCCTATATTTAGTACAGACAGTTCTTTTTTTTTTATGTACAATGAATTTATTATACATAGATCCAAATCAATTAGGACCACAATGGGACCACATCAAAGCTCTGACATGGCAGATAGGGAGGATGGTTGGCGTATATGCCAGCATTTGGGCACAGAAGTGATTTACAATTCAGACCCAGGTGCATAAAGTAGAAAACTCACTCCCATGTCAGAATACCAACAGAATTCAGCCACAAAGTAGTCACACAGCAATCCAGAATACTGAGCTGCGGAACTCAGGGGAGACAGGTGTAATCACAACACAGATGTAATCCTCACATCTGGGGTCCAGCACATCTTCAGTTCCCAGTTGTCACAGGCACCTCAGCACCAAGACAAGTCGTTTCATTGTTTTCTGGCGCACTGAATCACTAGAGGTAAAAATGCTTTAAGTTCAATAAAGGAAAGTGTAGTGCAGATTCAGTAAAGTTCTTGGAACTGCAGATTCTTCTCCAGGACAGGTAAATCCATACTTTCTCCAGGCAGTTGCCTCCAGCCACTGTCACACCCAATCATCCAGCCCCTTTGTGAACATGACTACACCCCCATGTGTATCTCCACTATTGCCTGCTCCTAATGAGTGTCCTAGGAATATCTCTCATGCTGTAATTGAAGCCTGGTACATTCATGGACATTTAAAACAATGATTTTGAGAATGTGATACATGGCTCCTGTATTTATATCACTCCCACCCCTTGTTTTCCGTGCTTCAACTCCTCCTATGATCCCAACTCCCTTTTAGATTCATGGCCTCTCCTATAATTATTACTGTTGCATATGTGCATATACATATGGGCACTTTTGGACACTGTTGATGGTTAGAAGGGTCTTCATACCACAACAGAATCTATCATCCTGAAAGTTCTGCCTTTTGTTTCCATTGCTGTTTTTGAGACAGGGTCTTACTATGCAGACCCATATATCCCGAACTGGTCTCAAATTCTCAATTCTCCTGAGCCCTCCTGCTGGGTAGCCATGATTCCAAGCCTGCATCACCACAGCCGACTTCCAGTTGGTAACACTGCCTACACTCACCTAGAATAGAATCAAAGCCTCTCCCAGCATTCTGAAGCTCCCAGGGACGCACCAACATAGCTCTTTTCTCCAGGCAAATGGCCAGGTTGACTTTACAATGGATCCCTACCGCTGACTTCATTTCTGAGCTTTCATTTTCCTGTTTGCCTAAATCCTCTCTGGAAGACAATACTTAGGTACTACAATACCCAACATGCAATCTGGGCCAAGCCTGACCATGCTGTAGATCTTGGCCTTCCTAGTCTTTTGGAATAGCATCATCTGTGATCCCCTGACCCAGTGGCTCACATATCACCTATAAGCAATCCAGGCCTTACTATCTATTTGCTTGCAATTTAGCTACAGTTGATTAAACATATGTTTGGAAGGCTGAAATAAGAGCTCATTTCTATCAGATACCTTTGTGATCACAGCATGAAGGAGTGATGGGTGACTTGGGGTAACTGCTCAGATGCAGGCTGGCTCTACCCTGGGGTTAGTTCTAAGAAGTAAAGTCCTTCTTGCTTCTTCACTGTGGTAATTTGTCCTGACCAGAGCTGGCCTATTTCTGAAACTCCTATCAATGCCTTGTTCCACACCGTTAGCTCGACACTTGATCCTGAGGCCTGTTTTCTTGGAAAGGGCTGGGGATTTTTGTTATTGTTTTATCCTGCTTTCCCGGTCCTTCATTCTGCTCCATGTGCCAGACTCTAATGCTCTGTCTGTTGAGGTTTGATTCTACTTTAGGACTCTGTTTCCCATATCCATTTAAAGATTTGTTAATGGAGACTGTTAATTTATTATTAAAGCCGCCTATTTGTGATAGCTTCTAACAGCAATAATAAAAAGGTTTTCATAACAAGCACACAGATTAGCTAGCTAGAAAATAGATAGACATCATATACATATTCATATACATAACACATACACATGCACATATACAAACATATATTTGAATGGCTCAGGTCTTGGACAAGAGGATAAAGGCAAACAGAATCACAGCCTCTCCTAATGCAAATGTTAGCAAGGCTCAGGGAGCTGGTGGGAGCTGTGGTGGATACAGAGGCACTGGAGGTCATGTGACATCGAAAATTGAATAGAACCAAGTCCCAACTCTGACCTCAGGGGAACGTATCACTGCCACACAGATGGTTTCTGTTACCGCTCACTTAATACACAGCATACACAGAAACTCTAATAACTAGAATTTAGTCAAATAAATCTTGAGTCTCTGCAGAGACCATGGGATAAAACTATTAAGAATCATTTGTGTCCTCTGACTGGACAGGTGGAAGTGCAGTAGTGAAGCAAATTCCTGTTTGAAAGCTCACAGAGCATGGTATTGTTTTTCATTGACTGGACTAAGGGTCACCCAAAGCCCATGATAAATGACTTGCTTTCTCTGGTCATTCATTAACTTTGAGGGTGTGAAATGGCTCACCGAGAGACTAGCCCAAGCCACACACTCAACAGCTAGAGTTTTCTGGACTGGTACTTCAAGGGATGGAAGAAAAGTAGTAGATTTAAGCTATAGCTAGAGTTTTCTGGGCTGGTATGTGGGAGAATAGGTTTGTCTTTGTCTTTGTTGCTATTAAAATCATGTCCACCTCAAGCATCTTGGATGGGCTATTAATCAGCTTTCTTAACTATAACAACACACTTGAGAAATCAGCTTACAAAGAGGTAGAGTTTATGTCTATATTGGATGCTAATATTTATTATCTTAAATTAGTCATAGAAAACAATGAGCTTCCTTAACATTGTTTGTATCTGCCCCATCATCCCCCCCCCCCAAATAATGCCCTTTCTGAGGTCTACCATACCTTCCCTCAAATAGTGCTCCATCTGCTTCCATGGTGCAGACTTATCCAACCCATGGCCCATAGGCTTCAAACATCTGAAGATAGCTAAGTGTAGCCCAATACAACATCATAAACTTACCTGAAACACTGGGGGTTTTTATTTAAGAAAATTCATTCTTTTCCAACATTCATTACACATTCATTTAATGTACTTTGATGACATCTTCTTTATTAAGTATCTTATTCCCTCCCCCCTCCTGCAAAATCTATCTCCTTCCCAACAAGTGTGTGTATGAGTGTGTGTGTGTGTGTGTGTGTGTGTGTGTGTGTGTGGGAGTGTATGTGCCTGAGTGTGAGTGTCTGTGTATGAGTATATGTGTGAGTATGTGTAAGACTGCGTGTGAGTGTGTGTGCATGTGCATGTGTGAGTGTATGTGTGAGTTTGTATGTGAATGTATAAGTGTGTGTAAGTGTGTGGGCATGTGTATATGTGAGTGTAAGTGTGAGTATGTGCCTGAGTTTGTATGTACATGTGAGTGTAAGTGTGAGTATGTGCTTGAGTTTGTATGTGCATGTGTGAGTGCGTGTGTAACCTGATTGTATGGTTCTTGAGTATAAACTTATACATGGCATGGCAAGTCTCAAAGTCAGAAGGATGAGGTGCCTGGTTGTAGTTTTGAGGGGTTTTTGCTCATGACTTTGGAGATTCCCACTCATAATCAATTGACCCTGTCACTTAACACCCAGTGAGAGACAGCACATGATGGTGAAGGTATGTGACAGAGCACACCACTAGGAAGCAACAAAGAGGAAGAAAGGCCCTGGGGTAAGATAAACCTCCAAAGACCTAAAGCCATCTTCATTCTCCACCATTTCCCGATAGTGCCATGGTGACAGTCTTTTCCTATGGGCTTTTGGGAGACACTGAAGATTTAAACTACAGCAGATTCATAACGAGATGTCACCTACAGAGTTGGGGAAGTGATGCCCTATATGCACTCTCTGACTTCAGGGACCAGGAGCATGGCTAGGTCACTGGCCATAGGTGAGAGCTGCTTTATCTTAAACCAACATGACACATGAGAGCAGCTTTCTTTTCAGAGAGAGAGCCCTTGAGTTTCTTCCTTACCCCATGACACATGGACAGGGCTCAAAAGATCATCGTGTGGCCTAGCAAAGAAAAATATAAGAAGAAAGTGAGTGTCATATATATCCTCAACTCAGAATTGTCTGCTCTCAATAGTCTGGTGCTTCTGGTTTCAATGTTTTTCCTTAAGAAATCTCTCTGCTGGGTATGGTAGGGCAAGCCTTTAATCCCAGCACTCAGGAGGCAGAGGCAGGAGGATCTTTGTGTGGTGGAGGCCAGTCTGGTCTACATAGTGAATTCTAGGCTAGCCAGAGGTACAAAGTGAGACCCTGTCTAAGAAAGAAGAAGAAGAAGAAGAAGAAGAAGAAGAAGAAGAAGAAGAAGAAGAAGGAGGAGGAGGAGGAGGAGGANGGAGGAGGAGGAGAAGGAGAAGGAGAAGGAGAAGGAGAAGGAGAAGGAGAAGGAGAAGGAGAAGGAGAAGGAGAAGGAGGAGAAGGAGAAGGAGTAAAGAAAAGAAAAAATCTTTCTCATTGCTTCTCATTTAAATAACTCAGGATGGATAAGGCATACACAATCATGAAGAAAAGAACAAAGCTCAAACAGCATTTTTTTGAAGCAGGTAAGAATCCATTACTAATATTCGGTGGATATTTTTCTATATATCCCGTTCTTTTCAAATCATTGCTTTGGGCAAAGTTCTTACTCTGTGGAGGGGATTTGAATTTTTGAAATAGTCCAGAGTTGCTGGGAGGCATTTAGGTCTGGTGAGTGGGTAATGATTAATCTGAGCCACAGGATTCTAGTGCCAAGTCAGGTATAATTGGTTTTCTTGGACAGCTCAGCAACTGTCATGAGGGGACCCATGTCGGAAGTGACCAACGAGCACTGCCCTCAGAGAGACTCTTTGTGAAGGACATGTGTCAGAAGCCTCGGGGTCCACAACCTCTGGAATAGAGCCAGAGCTGAGTTCCTTGAGGGCTGTGGCCTCTGACAGGCCCCTCCCCCGACAGAGCCCCGGCTGTTTACCCATCTCTAATGGGATGTTCATAATGTCCGCTTTTCATAACCTGTTATGAGAGTCAAATTAGGTCAGGGCATGAAAGCTCTTTTGCAAACTGTCAAGCACTATACAAATGTCAGGCTCAATTCTTTAAGCATATTTGTCAAATTAATCTTGTTTCTTGATGGGCACACAGTCCACAGACAGAATCAGTAGGTAGGTCATTGAAGCCTCTCTGGGTGGGGCTGTCCTCTCCCTTTCTGTTCTGTGCAGGTTGCTTTGCCCTTGACCTGACTATCGGTTTACTCAGTTTATCCTCAGTCCTGAAGTGTGGGCAAGAAGGGGTGAGAATAGACTGGCGAACGCTGTGTGAGTAGGAAGGAGCACCTCCCATTTCTGGCTTCCTACAGCCTGCGAAGTGAGTGCGTTCCATCTGGAGTGTCCACTTTGCAATGATGGAAGGACTGAGTCAGTTTCTGATCTTCCCAGTGGTTCTCTGAGGAATAGAAATTCATCCAGACATCGCTTCTCGGCCTTTTGGCTAAGATCAAGTGTAGTATGTAGAAATTCATCCAGACATTGATCATGAGCCTGGCTTGGTGGCACGAGCCCATAGCAGCCGGCACTCAGGAGGCAACAGTAAGCAGGTCAGGAGTCCAAGATTCACTTACAAACTGACAGGAAGAACTGATTTGTTTGCTTGCATTTTTGTTTTCAATTTTTAAAATTACATATGTTTAATTCAATTTTTAAAGTATATATATATATTAATATATGTTAAAATTATATCTAGTTATAGATATAGATATCACAGGAGCGCAGAATCTGAAACGTGGAAAGTTGTGTTGTTTCTAAAATGGGATAAAAGATTAACAACCTTAGCAATTCTGGGCCTGAGGCAATGGCTCAGTTGGTAAAGTGCTTGCTTACATGAGGAACTGAACTTAGATCCGCAACATTCCTGTTTTAAAAAGCTGGGCACTGCGGCGTGTAGCTGCAATCCTAGCGCTGGGGAGGCAGGGGCAGGAGGAACCATGGGGCTTGCTGGCCACAGTCAGTGCAATTTAGCATGGGGGTTCTCAGCTTCCCTGATGCTGCAAACTTCAATCCAGTTTTTGTTGCTACTTTATAACTGTAATTTTGCTACTGTTTTCTGAAAGTCTTAGATGACCCCTGTGAAAGGGTCATTCAACCCCATCGGGGTGAGGACCCACAAGTTCAGAACTTTGGTCTAGCCAAATCAGTGAGCTCCAGTTCACTCAGAGAACCTGTCTCAATAATAATAATGATGATGATAATAATAGTGATAATAATAATGTGGAGAGCACTTGAGGAAGACACCTACATCGACCTCTTGCTTCTGCATAGTTAATTACATATGTGCACTGACACATATATACAACACATCTACACACAGAGTTATTTAAAATGGTGGCAGTAAGAGAATCATTCTAATGATGTAATGATGATTGAAGGAATTAGGTTTCAGGGACTTGGTACAACCTGGCACATTGAAAGAGCCCAGTGGATTCTAGCTATTATAGAACTTCCAGATCCCTTACGTTATAAGGATGTCACTGAGTAAGCCATTGGAAGCTTTGGACACACAGAAGCACGCTTCATCAGCAACGAACCATTGTTACTCAAGTGCAAGCTTTAGGTATAATTTTGCCATTTGGAATGTTCATTTTTTAAAATCTACTTGTTGGCCATGTATTTACTGAGCAATTGATATATGCTATGTATTCTGTCATGTATTATAAATAGAACAATGAAAAAGACTTCACTTCATCCTGTGGAGAATCCTGTCTAGTGAAGGATACAGAACCACAGAGAAAAATTCTGTATGTAAGCAGAACTCCCTCTGAGCTGATGAAGGGATATTACTATTCTGTAAGGTCATGTCGCTATACAGACCAATTCTGTATGGGTGGATGAGAAGAGACACGGAGGATTTGGGAAGGTTTTCTTAGTTCATTGATGTGCAAGTTGAGATTCAAAGAATGAGCAAAGAGTGAGGTGAAGTAGATTCTTCATAGAAGGAGCAGTGTGTAAGAAGTCCTGGCAGCTTGAAGAAGTGAGACATGGTAACATCTGAAGCAGAATGAGGTAGGGAACAAAAAGAGGAGGCTGAGGGTGAGGGGGAACTCAGCCAGCCAGAAGTGTAAAGATCGCTATGAGTGGTGTTCTCTGAACCCCTAGAGCAGAGGGAAGCCATTGAGGTGATTTGAATGCAGCTGTCTGTATTCAAACAAGGTGCCACTGAGAGAAGAATGGGTTGAGGGGAACTGAGAAGGGGAGCAGGCAGTGGCTGTAAGAGGCTATCGGTGCCAGGGGCTGGTGGTGCTTTAACCTACGGTGCCATGGTAAAGCTAGAGAGAAGTGTGGGTTACTTCAGGGACATCGCCTACGGGATCTGTCAGAACTAAGAGGGGCCAAGGGGGTGGCTCCACGGACAGAGGCACTTGCAGCCAAGACTGATGACCTCAGTTCAACCCCCAGGACCCACATAGTAGAAGAGGAGAGACTAGCTCTAGCAAGTTGTCCTCTAACCTATACATGTACTCTGTAGCACATACATCCATGCTTGTGCACACACTAAATAAATGTAAATTTAAAAAACTTTTTTCAAAAGAGTCAGAAATGTGAAGAATCGATTATTCACTAAATGGCTAAATATTTATTGACCTCCCCCTACTAAATTCTAAACCTGTAATGAGGATTCAACTGTGGACAAGATGGACAATCCTCCCCACCTCCGACTCCCTTAAGGTCATAATGTGGGTTTGGAACTGGAAATTTGATAACAAACTACTAAATAGAAAATTTAATTGTCTTAGCTATCAATTACATATTACAGAGCACGTGGTCATTAAAAAATAAAGGGGGTTATACTAGAAGTACTATCTTGAGAAAAGATGGCACTTAATGTAAAACCTGAAGGCTAGGGGAACAGCCAGAAAAGTCAGTGGAAGAGCCTTCCAGGTAGAAGAAAGAGCAAGGTTAAAGAGGCCAGTGTGTTTTCATAAGCGGGCAGGAAGCCATTGTGACTGGACACAGTGGCACACAAGCAAGAGAGAGTTGTTCCAACCTGGTCTGGCCTGGTGATCACTTGGGTCATAGCACAACCTTTGGAAACTTCCCTCTTCATACAGCCCCTGGAATGATCTGACCGATATCTCAAAGACTGCTCTGTTACATGGCGAGTGAGGGGAATGGATTATTTCAGAGTAAGAATAAAAACAGAGACCAGTTAAGAGCTAGCCATTCAAGACAGGATAGTGAGGATAGCTCCCAACTGTGGCAGTGAATCAGAGGTGGGCCAATATCAGCTGTGCCTTGTAGATAAAGTCAAGTGTACTCCAGGAAGGTCAAGGCAGGAAAGTGGTGGGAGGATTCATTTTTAGAGGTTGAGAGCCTGTGTTGTCTGTCTGGAGAAACTGTATCTGTGATGTATCTCATGAGCCCAGGCAAGGGTGTGGCTGTAAGTTTCTGAAGATCCAGAAGATCCTGTCTTTAATATTAGTGAGACATAAACCAGCTCAGGAATCAGTAACTTGGTGCCTGGAGTAATAGATTAGATCGTGGGTCACCAAGACTGGGATCATCAAAGTCACATGAGGGAAGGATCTGTGGAACCACCGAAACTGGTTTAAATCCGGGGTCTGGTCCATTGGAGGGTCACAGTGACAAATGTTAAAGTAGAAGATGGGAGTCCTGCGACCTGGGATGCTGGTTGGAAGAGATTTTTATCCATAGAACGGAACATGGCGAAAGCTCTAAGTTCTTTAGCACTTTGCAGGCTAGGACAAAGGAATTCTCGCCTTGCAGTTTGGCTTGAGTGGCGCATTTGGAGGAAATCTTTTTAGAGCCTTGCTGGGTTTTATTCTCATTGTTTCTCTATCGGCTCCACAGTATCCGTCCTACACATGAGGTCGAGCAGGTCGCATCCTAGGGGACGTATCAGGCTAGTGCACCCGCGTGTTCATGTGGACGTGAAGACATCCTATCTACAATGCACACCAGACTGTTAAAGACTCCGATAAAGGGGTTAGGGATGCAATTCTTGTGAATACATGTAGAAACTGAGCCGTGAACAATGGCTGCCTTTGGGTACAACACGTTAACCCCAGAGCAACATGTGCCTCCATGCTACAAGTTACATATGAAGCTAAGGGATTTCTCAGAGCTATCTAAGACCCAAAGGTTGGTCGCAATTGAGGATGTACTTGAGTGTGCGGGCCACTGGGAAGCTTCTGGAGTGCTGGAAATGTTCATGGTCTCGATCTGGATCTTTGTAACCTGGATCCACTCTAGACAAAAAAAAAAAAAAAAAAAAAAAAAAAAAAAAAAAAAAAATTGACCTTAAGAACCTTAAGAACCACAAACTTGATTGAAGTAAGTTATTGCTTAATAAAAATCATCTTCAGAAAGACTAGAAACAGAAAGAAGAAAGAAAGATTTGTCCTCTGAGAATCTGTTCATAGCTAACCGCTCCTTGCTGTTCTTTCTCCAGCCTCCATCCCCAGCTAGGGCTGTATTCTACCCAGTGGCATCTAGGGGATGTAAGCTGCTCATGACAGCAAGGAGCCATGAAGGGTCAAGGGGTACTGATTCTTTTGGGAATCCAACATGACATGAACTGAAATTTTCTAGAAAAATACAGAGCAACATTGCATATCATTGACATCCTTGGGGGTTGTAACTAGCCACAAATGAATCAAGCAAACCACAGAATTCCACAGACTTAACACTTTGAGGAGACTATGAAAAGCAGGGGGTGCCGGGGTGGGGGGTGTAACAGGATGGCGCTTGCTTTTCTTGTTAACTCTCTGTTTTGCTTGCTTGAGCCTCTTGGAAATTTTTACAATATGCACTAGCTGGGGATACAGTTCAGTTGGTAGAGTGACCTAGCATACAGGATTGAAAGCTTAGCATCAATTCCCAGCCTGCATAAACCAAGCATGGTGACACACGACTGTCATCCTAGCATTTGGGGGATGGAGGATGAGGATCAGAAGTTCAGGGTTATCTTCAGCTGCATAGTGAATCTGAGGTCAGACTGGGCTGCCAGAAATCCTGTCTCAAAGGAAGAGAAAGTCTGATACGTTTAGGTTTATTTAACACAGGTTGGAATATGTGCTTGACCCAAGGCTGTCATTCACTTTCTCTCTACTTGTTTTCTGCCTTGTTGAACGGTCAATCCCCAGTCTTCTGGCTATTGTGATGCTCCTCCCTCACCTCAGACCAGGCCCCTATAGCCTAACTCCCAAGCCTCACCGCCCACAGTCTTCACTGGGATGGTCCACAGTGGGGGCTGAGTGGAGATCTACAGAGGTTCAGAAGTTCTAAACTTGAAAAACCAGAACTTCAGACTTGAAAAACCAAACTCAATGGTCGTTGAGCATTAAAGATGTAGAATCTTTAGGGATCTATGGTCAGGAAAGAGAGTGATAAAAATGATATACACAAAACTCTCTGGTGTGCCTGCCAGGTCTCCTGGGAGCAGCAGCATCTAGTTTAAAACCCTTTCTCCAGCGTTCTCAGTGTGTGTGCCCAGCCTGAGTCTCTTCACCTCTCTGAGTCTCCCCCAGTTCATCCATTTAAAGCTAGGGACAGTGTATCTGTGAGATCACTGGAGGCCTTAACCAACAAAGCTAGCAAACACACAGTAGCTTTTAGCTACTGCTTACCCGCTTCGCCTTATTTATCCATTAAACACTCATCTTCTCCCATGCTCACTTACATCCATTAAGCTAGCACAGTCCATGCAAACACCTGACTCCACATCTATTGGCTTTCTTCCCTCTCACCTAAGCCCATTCACAGAGAATTCTCCGGAAAGGGAGAGCTGGCTCCAAGCTTTCCTCTGTTTGTGGAATAGCTTTTCCAAAACAATAGCCTTATCTCAAATGAGATGCTGCAAAAAACGAGATCACTGGTCCTGGAAAGAGGCTCATTCCCTTCTGATTCTTGGTTTCCCCTTCCGCTAAACAGCAGTACCCACCAATATCTCAGTACACAGCGTACAGAGAGGACCTGGCTTTTTATCAAATTGCAAGGTTTAGGAAGGGGGAAGAATGTCCACAACACTTCTTAAAGCAGAAGCCATGCACACAATGGCAGCTGAGAGAGTGGGCAGGGACCACTGGAGTCTGTACCTCCCCACCCCCCCACATTAGGCAGCAGCTAACAAACGCGTTAGCTAAGTGACCTCCAGTTTCTTTTCAAATTTAAAATTCTCTCATCTGGACACATCCTCATATCCATCCCCAGGAGTGGACATGTTCCACTGTGGCTCGTTTCCTTCTGTGTAAAGTTTGCACCAGTCATTCTACTCAGAACACTGCCCACCCCCCACCCTTCCCCCTACCATCACCACAAGTTTCTTCCCTCTTGGAACCTCAGTCCACCCACTTGTAAAATGGGACACTGACACAGAACTATTATTCTGAGACAACTTCCGGGCAGTAACTTGGAACCTAAGCCTTCATTCGGTGCAGAAGTGTCTCCCTGTTCTTGGAGTGTCCAGGAAACAAACACTGAAGCTCAGCCTCTGTGGGCTGAAGAAGACTCAGGTGATGAGAGGTCCCCTAGCCAGAGGGCCACTGCTCCAGAAAGATGTCTTCCAAACCACATGGACCTCTTCTGCTGAAGTCAAGCCGGGGGGCAAACTGCAAACTGAGCCGAGATCTTTCTGCTCCAGCGAGACTGGTGCAGGCGGATGCGGGCTGCTGACGTGGGGAAAGGAGCTACGGGAAGAGGAACGCCGGGCCCAGGATGAGTGCGTGCAGCCCAGGGCGGGCGCTGGGAAACACTCAGGAGGAAGACCCTCACTTGCAGCAGGCAATTGGAGGGGACAGAAGGCAGCTTCTAACTCAGCCTCTGCGGAGGCTCCACACATAGGGCCTTGCCGAATCACCATCCTACCAAGAGACTGAGAGCCCAGAGCCAGCCACTGTCACCCAACCGTTTCCCTTCTGGTTCTTTTCTATTCTCTAGGCCTTTTCAGCCAAAGGCTCTCTTCTTTAGGAGAGCATGCTTTCAAGGTGTTCCACAGTCCCGTTGAATAGAGATTCATTAAAGGATGGGAAGACCCACCTTTGGAACCTGGAATTCGCCCCCCCCCCTCCTACCTCCATCCCCACTCATCCCTCACCCCTGACCATCCCTACACCTTCGGACTTTTTCTATTGTCCCACTTCCCTTAAGTTCGACCCTTCACAGCTCTCTGAGTGGCATCAGCTAGTTGCAGATATTTTAGAGACATCAGAAAAATGTCCCTTTGGATTGTGACCATATGGTAGAGAGGTGTCACATTGCTAGAGCTTTCACACATACCTCACAACACTAATGGCACATGTCTCCGACCCAGTGGGGTAGTTTGCATGACTTTCTGTCTTGTCATCACGGAAGCTGGCCCCACTAGGAGCGACTAAGCCAATAGCATCCTGTTGTCAGTGGGGAGATGTTGAGTTGCTCCCCTGATCAGTTAACCCTAAAGACCCATGGGGAGGGTCACTGTCACATTCTCATATTAAGAACTACTGTTGACTGAGTACTTCCTCTGAGTCGGGTCCCATGCTAAATGCCCACAAGCTTTATTTTAATATAACTAGTACTCCTGTGTTACAGAATGGGAAAGCAGAGATACAAAGACTGACTGAACAACGAGACCCATGTTCCCAGCAAGTCGTTGCTAAAACAGAGTTGAACCCTATCACCTGTGCCTTGTGCCCTGCTGTCCCTCAAGGTGGTACTGATGTTTGGTCTAGAGATAAGAGACTTGCCTTCCATTCTTTATCATTTGTGTGTATAAGTGTTTTGCCTGCACGTATGGCTGTGTGCATCACGTGAATATAATGTCTGTGAAAGCAAGAAGAGAGAGCCCATCAGATCCCATGGAACTGGAGTTACAGACTGTTGTGAGCTATCATGTGGGTGACGGGAATCGAACCTAGTTCCTCTAGAAGGCAGTCCGTGATACTCACCAGCAAACATCCACCCCATTGTTGCTCTGCCTGTGTGACTTTGGGCAAATCACTTCGTCTTGTCTTTCAAATACATGAAACACCCAAATTGGATCAACTACACATATGAGCATTTTTCTGGCTTAGTTTTCATTAACACGGAAGAGACCACTGCCTGCTTCCACACGTAGAACCATGACTGCTCAGGGCCGTATCATCCTTCCGCCTGTTCTGCTGCACAGCCAACCCTAGATTCTCTTCTAACAGGGGCTTGAGCAAACCAGCTACAGGCTGCTGCTACCCTGAGCCAGAATCCCCTGGTCATAGCCAGTTCTTCCAGCATACCCGCATGTCCAGGTAGCCATCACAGGAAGGGTGGCCCGGAGATCATCAGATTCCCCTGCACCTGTAACACCTCAGCATTTTTACTGGGCCTTTTGTGTTGGTTATTCAGTCTACTCTACGATTGGTTTTTGTTTTTGTTTTTGTTTTTGTTTTTTTAATTGTACTAGGAAAAGGATGGTCCAAGTGCCTCCTTCAGTCTTGGGGTAAGGCAGGTGTGCATTATTACAGGATTGCTAAGAGGACATCGTATAGCTCTAAGACAGACCAGCGTCCTGACTGCAAGGCAAGGACAAGAGACTCTGAAATAGAAATGCCAGGCAGAGGCTCCGAGCCCTGAGAATCGGGAAGGGCTCTGTGGAGATGTGGATTCCGGAGCCTGTCCTGTAGGGTGAGGAGAAACTGTGGGTTGGAGGGTGAAAGGG
Source organism: Mus pahari (assembly GCF_900095145.1). Taxonomy (NCBI): domain Eukaryota; kingdom Metazoa; phylum Chordata; class Mammalia; order Rodentia; family Muridae; genus Mus; species Mus pahari. The sequence goes on along the minus strand of NC_034601.1, from coordinate 31,530,655 downwards.
CATTCCCAACCACAGACAAAGCCTTGAGCAGGCCCTTGGTTGTGGATCTCTTGGCTTACTGCTCTCATATGCTCTTTTCTGATCTGTTCTATTGCTTTGTCCTGAGTAAAGTTATCTTGTTGCTATTTAAAAAAAAAAAAAAAAAAAAAAAAAAAAACAGCAACAACAAAAACTAGCTGGTGAGAAGGACCTTGAAGATTTGGAACTAACTGAGAACTAAAGGCTATGTGGGCTGGAGTAAAGAGATAGGAAAGGAGCCCCGATGGAGCCAGGCCCATGCTGGTGGGGGTTCAGGGTTAGCTGTGAGACTTGCTGGCTTGGTGACATTGGAAGTCACATGACATCTCTGACCTTCCATTTCCTTGAACCTGGAGAGTTGGAATTAGATGATTTTCGATGTCTTTCCTGACTCTGTTGTCCTGGGATTTTCGGTATGTCAGAGAAAGGGAAGCAGTCAGAGCCAGAAAGGAAAGTTTGGGCAACTTTCTGGGGTCTCTCAGTTAGGCCTTCGAACTCTCCTGTAGAACAGGAGTGTGAAGCCAGGCGACCCTGTGTCTGTGATAGAGGTAGAGACACTCTGCAATCGTGTCTGAGTGCACACAGAAACATTACATCATTCAGTCAGCAGAGATCATTTCCCTGGCCTGGTTTCCAGTCAGTTCCAGCCCCAGCCTCACTCCAGCTTGCCTTCCTTCAAGATTGAATTGACAGCTGCTTCTGACATCGTGCAAAAGGCCAACTTCTGTAAACCCTCCTACAAGTCACCTAGCACAAGCCCAGTCCTTTATCAGGATGTTTGATCTGCAGCCCATAGGCCGTATGCATCCCAGAATATCTAGGAATATATTTGTAGAGGAGAACATATCTCTACATATCAATGAGTTGGACTCCCCAGCAAGCCCTTTCTAGAACCTTCTTCATGTGCTATCCCACAGTGGTCCTCCTCTGCCGTGAAGAAGAACCTAATTGGTCCAGGCTCAGCAGTGGTACAGTGGGTGGCTGAGGGTGTGCCAGCGTAGGGCTGGCTGTGCCAAACTGTGCCTCCCTTCATCTCCCACCTCTCAATCTGAGCTTGTTCCCCACATGTCCGGGCAGGCCCTATTTGAAGGACATTGATTGCTTTCCTCAGTTCTCTCCAAAGGGACCCTGCTCTGCACCTCAGGGTATTACTAAGAAGAAAACGAGGAAGAGAAACACGTGTCTGAGAGGATTCTCTCCCCGCTCTGTAGACACGGCTTATTTATGTGTTTATCCCCTCCCCCCCCCCCACCACCACCCAGTTTTAGGTCATGCCTGGGCTCCTTGATAAGTGGCATTTCTACTTACCAGTCAAGCCCCTAGCAAGCAAACTATCCCTGAAAGTCATTTCACTGGAAGGCGACCCGTATACTATAGAACTGGCTCTCCGGGCAACCAGAAAGGGGGTAAACTCAGTGCCTGGCTGGTGAGTCAGAACCACAGCTTGGTTTTCCCTCTTTTAGCTGAAGGCTTTCCAGTGATGGGGTCGGGGAGGTCCCATCTCAGGCCTCTGTTCTGTTCCTGTCAACAGCCCAGCTCCAGGTGCCTGGAGTCAGATGACAGCCAGCAGAAAGAGTTGACCTCTATCCCTGACCACGGTCAGACCATCACAGTCCCTCCTTTTGAGAATCCTGATTTTTTTAAAAAAAAAAAAAACCAACAACTCCTTTTAAGTAGCAGAAGGTGCAGCTCTCTCCAGGTGCATCCGCTGTCAGAGCGGGTTGTCTGGTGAGGGAAGAGAGTACGGGGTTTTGTGACTGGCCACATGCAGGCCTCCACAGATTTTTCTCTAAGGGGCTAAGTTGTAAACATTTTAGACTTGGTAGGTAAATAGCCTTTGCCATAACTAGTCAAACTACCCTGGCAACACAAAAACAACCATAGGCATCATGTGTGTAAGCTGAGCAGCCTGCTTGTATTTTAATGGAAAGTGAGCTTACACAAAGGAGCCGCCCAGGAGCTGAATTGGGTCCTGGTTTCATGAAACCAACATAAAGTGACCTAAAACTTAGGAAAGGATACGCTGACCTTTGTCATTGACTTTTAGACAACTTACAGAGAGATTAGGAGGCTAACATGCTTTTGGAAACTTCTGGAAGATAAAAGAGGGACAGAGGAAAACAAGAGTGAGAAGATCAAATCTTATTTCAAAGGGGAGTGGAATCAAACCGCTGTCGGCAAGGTTTCCAAGTAGCAAGGCCACCCTGTGACTTTGGAGGGCTGGTCATCTGTTCTCAAGCTGGCCAGTTGTGACCAGAAACTGTGCCTCACAGAGACCAGGTGCAGGCAAGGCAGAGTGACCGAGCGCACTGGGTAAACACAGACCACAGACTGCTAGCAGGTAGCCCTGGAAGGTCCCTGAAGAAGGACTCCTGAGAGACCAGACAGCGATGGACAGGGCTTTGCAAAGGGGACTTCTAAAAGTCCTGCTTAGAGTTTCAGGCCATCCTGTTTGGGACCAGTGGATAAATTGTGAAGACAAAGAAATGTAGTCATTTTGCATATCAGAGAAAGGGACTAAATAGAGAGAGTCAAGTTACAAGTAGATCTCTTGAGACTTCTTCCCGGGAAAGGGTGGAGGACTGTAACAACCCCACAGGTAAGTCCCTTCTCTTCTCCTTGGCTGTAGCTTCCCTTCAGCAGTCTTTGATGGGCTGTGTGGGGGTGGGGTGGGTAGAGTAGCCTCCTGTGGGTAGTGGCTGTGTTTTCTTAGCTCAAAGCAATTCATGAGGCTGTACATCATGTTTCCTGAGTGAAGTCCTGAGTGTCACTATATTCAAGCAGCTTGTTGCATGAGAGAGATTTTAGGGAAATTGTTTTGGGGTTGGCAGGGACAGGAAATTCTTTTGTCTCTTTAAGGTGCAGTTGGTTTGTTTTTTTTTTTTTTTTCCGGGGGGGGGTGTTTGTTTTGATTTGTTTTGTTTGCCAGTTACATTGGGAAATTATAATGCTGGAAGAAAAAGATTCACTTAAGAAATCACTCTTGGATTCATGGGGGGGCTGTGAGAGCAGAATATAACCTGGTGCAAATGCAGAAAGGAGATACTTTGCAATGCTCAGACTTGAACACGCATGAGCTACACACAGAGGGCTTGTTAAAGCTTGGGCTTCTGGTTCTGTGGATGGAGGGGACCAGGGACCCACAGTTCTAACCAGTCTTCACGTTCATACTGCTGCAGGCCCAGGAACTACATGTTAAGATTCAGTGACCTGTCCCGCCTGGTGACCGCTGCTCTTTTTAGGTTTCTGAAAGAGGATGCTGTTGACACTGGAGCCCTGGCTCAGCAGCAAAGGGCTTTACCATTAAGGCTAATGCCCTAGATTACATTTCTAGTGCTGGGGGTGGGGTGGGGGGGATACTTTCCCATTTGCATTAAAGTTGGCTCTATCTAGGGAAGGGACAGTCAGGACTGTCCTCCCTCAGGACAACCTCAGGTGCTGTCACTAATGGAGACTCTTCATAGAGGCAACCGATGCACTCCAGGATTTGGTTTTTCCATTTGGTTTGTTTGTTTTAAAGGGTGACTCCAGGTACTCCTGGGAAAATCTGGAGAGGCCAGTTAATAAATCTATAAATATTTCCTGAGTGGGTGATATGTTCCTTTAAAATAGAGAACAACATTCAAAACGAATTTAACCAAGAGACATGGTTCCTCAAAAATATAATCCAACTCAGTTTTACCGGTTGCAGTGTGGTTATATTTGGAGATTAAAATACAGACAAAGATTCCAAAAGGACTTCCGCAGAAGGCACACAAATGCACAGCTAGGAGGACCTGGGTGACAGGGATGTGGGAAGTGGTCAGCCACATTGTGACATCATTGGGAACAGGCACACGTATGCCCGGAGATTAGCTAGGCTGTTCCTCTCAGACTGAGGTCAGTTAAAAAATCATGACACCCATGATTGTTAGTGTGCCCTAAAAGATGATGGACAGATCTAAAGGATATTAATAGAAAGCTCTAGAAAAAATACGAAATAATTTAAAGTTTTTGGAAATAAAGTCCCTTGAGTTCTTAGGCATGGAACAAGGAGACTGACTTAATTCTATCTACCTCTACAAGAAATGAGCATTTTGTCTGTTGTTTCACTGAAGTGGTGACCAAGCAGGAGAAACAGCTTTAATTAAAAGACATGTGGTTTTCAGGTAACATTTCAGGCAATTTTTAAATTTATTACTACATAAATTCAAACACATTAAAATGTACTTTGGACCTGTACCTTGAGTCCTTGAAATTTTGCAAAACAAAAGCCGTTAATAGTATTTATGTTTCATAGAGGTGGTATGTGGAAGTGATACTTGAGAAATCTTAAATAGCCCTCAGAGAAAACATGAATGGGTGGGCTATGGTCTAGTTACATAGTGGAATATTATACAGCAAGCAAAATCAGGACTTAGAGTAGAAACTTATAGGTATTCTTTTTTTTTAAACAGGTTTTTTTAAAATAAAGTTTAAAATAATTAAAATCTTCACATGCTTTCTTTTCCTTTGTGTTTATTATTATTTTTTATCACTTAATAATATTTTATAACAAATTAAGATAGTTGACTCTGTCCTACCACTATGTGGATTCAAGGAATTGAACTTAGGTAACCATACTTGACAATAGATACCTTTACCTCCTAAATTACCTTGCTGGCCTCCATTTCTTGTCTTTAATTGGAGAATTAAGCCCCCTTTCAGTTAAATTTATTGTTGAGAGTCATGTGCATTCCTGTTAGCTTATTTTTTCCCCTTAGTTGGTTTAAATTCAGGGTTCTTTCTAGCGTCTTTGTCTGAGAGTTGTGATGATAGTTTACCATGCTGCTATTTGATTTTTTTCCTAGTTCTGATTTGTTCATCTATTCTTCTGAAATGTATTCTGAGCTGTTAAGATTGTCACTGCCATCCTCACTCATCTGTGTCAGGGTTTCTTTACATAACTTACCCATTGATGGCTCACTGGGCACTTATTTGCACTTATCTTGGAAAGTCTTTAGTTTTCTATTTTATTTTTTTTAATTATTTTATTAGATATTTTCTTCATTTACATTTCAAATGCTATCCCGAATGTCCCCTACACCCTCCCCCAGCCCTGCTCCCCTGCCCACTCACTCCCATTACTTGGCCCTGGCGTTCCCCTTTATGGGGCATATAAAGTTTGCAAGACCAAGGGGTCTCTCTTCCCAATGATGGCTGAGTATGCCATCTTCTGCTACATGTGCAGCTAGAGAAACAGCTCTGGGGGTACTGGTTAGTTCATATTGTTGTTCCACCTATAGGGTTGCAGCCCCCTTCAGCTCGTTGGGTACTTTCTCTAGCTCCTCCATTGGGGGCCCTGTGTTCCATCCAATAGCTGACTGTGAGAATCCACTTCTGTGTTTGTCAGGTACTGGCATAGCCTCACAAGAGGCCGCTATATCAGGGTACCTTCAGCAGAATCTTTCTGGCATTGTTCACATGCTTTTAGGAATACAGGAAAACACAATATAGAATACAAAAAGAAGGCAAATAGATTAAAAGGAAATCTAGAGGAAAGTGGGTGGAGCTAGAAGACATTACCTGAAGCAAGGTAACCCAGGCTCAGAAAGACAAAGGGAATCTGATACCCTCACCTGACCTCTGAGGGCACCAGGCACACATGCTGTACACAAACATACAGGCACACAGCACATCGCACACATAAAATAAGTGAAGAACTGTTTTAAAAGAAGACACATTGAATGACAAACCTAAGCCACTGTGTAAGGACACTGTGACTGTCCTAACTCCCAGCATGAGACCATGCCCCACTGCTGACTAACACATGGTGGCCGTGTTTCTCAATGGAGAAGAAAAGTTAACAGGTTCCATAATACCGCATGGCTGGGTCCTGCAAACGTATTAAAGAAGAAGCCAGGCACAGAAGAAAAATACTTAAAGCTGGGAGAGAGTTTACTGTTGGAGATCTTGCTTTGTGTGTGTGTGTGTGTGTGTGTCCACCCCTGAGAAGTTAGAATACATAGTTCCATCTGTATCAAACATAAGCAGAGAAGCCAGTCTGGTGGTGAAGTTCAGCTCTGGCTCCCAGGGGAAACACCATGACTGGAGAGACCTGGGTCAGCCTCTGAGGTTCTGATTCCCTCTTAGCTTGGAAGCCAATTCTACGGCTGTTGTCAGCCTGAGAATTCACTTACGGTTTGTGAGCATGTCTTGATGCCTGCCACATTTCAAATAAAAGTTTACTTTAACAGGAAGTAACAGATAAAGGAGAGAAGTAGGCAATAAGAAAAACGGACCAGATGCTCAAAGCGTTATCTACAAGCCTAGACTGCCAATATCCAGTGCAATATCGTGTACATAGATTCCCAAAAACATATCTGAAGGCTGTACCATATAACTAGGCACAAGACCCTTTGGCTTTTCAAGGTTAATATTTGTGTTCACTTATACAGCCATTTTTAAGGGGGGGGCTGTAAGACTGTGCCTGCAGTGGCTGAAAGAGGGTTTTAGATCCCATGGAGCTACAGTTATGTGTATTCATGAACCACCTATCGGGGGTGCTGGGAACCAAACTCAAGGCCTCTGGAAGGATGCTCTTAGTCCCAGAGCCATGTCTCCAACCCTATAGCCATTCCTTTAGCAACATTTTACAGAATATCATTTCTGTGTAAAAGTAATAGCATTTAGCAAAGAAAAGGCCATTGGTCCAAGCCTTGGCAGCTCACAAAAGACAACACGCATTATTTCTCATAACTTCACAAGCAACAATCGAGGTTCATAGCACAGGCCTAATCACCCTTTGAAGTAATAAACTCTTCTTATAATGTTTTTGAAGAATTTTAAAGATGTTCATAGCACAAGATGAGAGGGAAGCAAGGTATGGTGAATCTACAGTTCAAGACTCATGGTCTTCTAGTTGGGAAGAAACACGAGAACTCTTCCTTCAGGGCAGTAGATTCATTATAAAAATAACAAAGAAATACAAACAGGAGGTAAAGATTAGTAACCTCTGATTATTCGTAATCCAATAGTGTACACCTGCAGTCCAATTAAAATGGAAAGTAATCCTATACTGAGTGGATTTTTATGTTGCAACCGAAGAGAACTTCTTTTAAGACCCAAACCAGCATTTTAAAGAAATGCTACACTGTCAAATATTGCCCTTGGCCACTGTGATTTTTGACATGATAAGTCAGTTCCCAGAAAGGTAGATAAGCTGCCTGTGTTTCTTCTGCATGTAAACTTTTACATCTTAGATTAACGATGTGACAAGATAGTCTTCTTAAATCTGTTCCTTTAGCTAATGAGGCCAGGATGGCTCCTGTAGCCCCTGCCTGCTAATGACACTGAGGCCAGAAGGCTCCTGGAAGTTTGTGCTGAAAGAGACCCCCCCCCCCCATTGTAAAACAAGAGATGTCACACCTTGAAATAGAAGAAATGGAGTCTGACCGAGGGCTGGGGACAGTCGTGTTGATGGGGGATGGTCACATGGATGATGACAGGTAGGTTCTCCTTCCATAATTCTTAGACAACAAGTTTGTACAGAGCCCCTCACTGTGGCTGCATCCTCAGAATAAGGAAAGCTGTAGCCAGAGCCAGGTACAGAGCCAGAGTTTGCCGATCATTGCTCGAACTCTCCCAGTTACTTTCCCTGTTTATCCTCGTTAAAGCATATGCCATTCTCACCTTTCCTCGCTAGTGGTTCAAACCCCACAGTCTGTGACAAAGAGAGCAAAGATTACTGTACAGTCAACCCAAGAGAGATCCATGTGCTCAGCCTACAAAGACAGATGACCTCCATTGGAAATCAATCTGGCTTTGTGAACACTTCCTGTTCCGTTTTCTTTCATGGGCAATCTAGAAATATTATTTCTACCACCAGAAATTGAGAAATCATAGTTTCTGAGCTTGCCATGCCTTGAATACACATGCAGGCTCTGAGTCTGGAAGATCTGTGCCTCGGCTTTCCCTAGGTGGACGGAATCGTTTGGATGGAGAATTACCCCTTTCCTACAAACGTTGAAGCCTGAGGCAGATAAGAGAGGATTTTACTTTGGTGAAAACTGAAAGTCAAAATGTCGTTTCCTAGCCTGTCCCTATCCTCTGGTAACTTGATCTGAGCTGAGGATCTTAGACCAGACAAGGACCTCCTACATTTTTGTACAAAGGCAAGTTTAACTGATAGAATTTTTTTTTGAAGTATCCATTTAGCTTCAGTACCTTGTTCAGTGCTATAGATGCAACTTCGATCATGGAGAAGCCCCACCCACAGGAATCTTGAGGTCAGGTGCAGTGACTGTTTCCCTACTCCCTCTGCCAATTGCCCAACCAGACCTGGTCTGCGCCAGTCACCCTTTAACAAATATGTGTGTGTTACCCACTACATTTCAGATGTGGTGCTTGGAGGTCCTTCGTGGTAGGCTACAATAATGAGGAAGAGACAGGCCCTGCCCCTAAGATGCTGCATGGCATCTAAAACCAAGACTCAGTTCATCCCCGTAGCTCAGTCTGCTCACATCTCCTTCTCACATCTCTTGGGTAAGAACTTCAAGGAGAAATCAGCTGTCTATCCTAAAACACCCCTCATGACATCCTCACGATGGCAAGAACCTTCTAGCCAGGGAACCAGCTGCTTCCGATATGTGTCTGCCAGATAGAGGGGGAAAAAATAACAAAGCAAATATTAGCATTGACTTTGTGTGTGGTGCTTTTTGGAGGAAGGCAAACAGGACTGATGTGATTTAAATGGAATAAATCCGGTGTATGGATCACAAATGAGTTTGTAACTCGGGACAGGTACTGTTAGGAATAATTAGTTAAGAAAATAATATAGAAAAACCCTGGGCAAAACGAGTGGGAAATGTGTTCTCTATCACATGAAGGTTGGGATGGTTCAGGGGTATGTTTCTGATCCATGGGTCAGATTTTTACCCTACAGAGCCACCATTCCTTAGAATGTTGCTCTGCCTTCCAGCCTGGCCTCTGCTGTCACGTACACCTCCGTTCAGCAGAGCAAGGAAGCAGAAGGAGGGATGAGGGGCTGGCTCTCCTAAGCAGGTTTCTTAGAAGCCCACAGGCCTTCGCCCTAAATCCTGTTGACTGGGACATAACGCATGAACACACAGCATCAGAAATGAGGGGGAGAGCAGGGTAGACTATTTTAGCCACTTTCCAGCTAACAATGAATTTGTTGTGGCAGGACTTGGTTCTGCCCTCATTGTCATGCCTGGGTGTGGGAGCAAGGGCTAGAGAGGAAGGAAGGATGCTCTTTGCAGGGAAGATGATGCAAGTCTAACTAAGGGACCACAGAGGGCAGAAGAAGACAGAGGGAAGGATGAGTTCAGAATTGCAGAGGAGGGTCTGCATGTGAGAGATGCTGGAGGAGAGGATCTAGGATGATTCTCAGCTCTGAAAGGAAGTCAGTCCCTGGTCATGACCCACAAGGGCTGCACAGAGACTACATTAGTCTAGCAGCCTTCACTGCTGCGACAAACAGACCCCACATCTGCCAGCATCTGTTACTTCCTGCCATGAGTTTTCTATTGAGTGAACCATTGAAGTTCATAAACTTCTCTTAGGAGGTAATGTGTCACTGGAAAACCTTAAGAGGTCTTAGTGGTTCCAGCCAGTCACAATGTTCTCGCTTCTACCTGATTCAGGGCACGGGACTCCTTAAAATTCGGAGTTCTTGAAGCATACTTAATTTAAGTGCCAGCCTTTTCACTTGAGTAAGCCACATATACCGAGAACCTATTACTCACCTACAAAGTGGCTGGGTGTTACCTCCTTTGCCAAATCATTGCCCAGTTTAAAAGAGACTGGAGTTTGCAAGAGCTCACAACAGCTTCTCAGCACAGAAGTGTCTGTCTCTTTCCAAACACGTTCTCTTCCTAAGTATTCATTTGACAAACAGTTAGCATTTACTGGTTAAGACACTGTGCTAAGGACAGGGCCTGAGATATGGTTGGATTTAGTCTGAAGAAAGAAAAGTCAGTTTTTGTTGTGGGGCAGCTTGTTTTTCCCTTCTTTCTGTTGAGGTAAATGCTGAAGCTCCTCCATAGGAGCTACTGTTCCCACCCACGGGCCTTGGACTCCTAAGGACAGAATTATGCATGATTATATATGTGCTTATCATCTTTATATTACCAGGCCTCTGTCCACTTTTATACTGAACTGTATAGATGAGCATACATGGCAGGTCCACATGATGAAGCCAAATATCCAAAACTAAGATTGGAGTCCAAACACTCCAATGATGACCGTGGACGTCTGGGCATTTCTGGAGTCCATTTCATGGAAGTTCATTGTTTCTGATTTCTCTTCCTGCATGAAGTCCAGTGAAATTGGCTAAATGACTGTCAGAGTCTCTTAGGGGGCCGGGGAGTGGAATTTCAGTAGGGCTAAGGGCAGAGCTCACAGCAAACACCAGCAGTCTAGAAAGCAACTAGTCAGAGGTACAGCTAGAAAGGGGGTCTTTGTTCCCTAGGCTGCCTCTTCACTCCATTTCCTTTGCTGTGCAGAAATCCTGTTGCTTTATTGGTGGTGTTACCAGACTGACTGGAGCTGCAACCACAAAATTCTTGTCTGTGCCCAGGGGCCTAACAGTGTTTTCTGAACTTTTTCTTCTATCAGCTTTAGAATATTAAGTTTTAGCTTAATGTCTTTGATTCATTTGGAGTCACTTTTTGTACAGAGTGAGAAATACTGATATAGTTCCATTCTGTGTGTAGACTATCCAGTTTTGCCATCACAAATTGACGAAAAAGCTGTCTTTTCTCCAATGTATGCTTCTGACATCATTGTTTAAAAAAAAGAATTTGTAACTAGACCTCAAAATATTGACCATCAAACAATCAATAAACAGGCTAATGAAGTGGACTGAAAGTTCTCAAAGGATGAAATACAAATAGCCAATGAGCATATAATAATTTGTCAATAGCACTAGCCATCAGAGAAGTACATATAAAAACTACACTGAAAGCCTACCTCATGCCAGTCAGAACATCAGGCATCAAGAAAACAAGGAACAAGTATCAGTAGGGATATGAAGGCAGGGCCTTCGTACAGGGGGTGGGGCTGCAAAATGGTCCCGCCTCTATGGAAATCAGAGTAAAGTTTCCTCAAAAAAAAAAATAATAATAATAATTCTGCCATATGGCTCAGCTCTACCACTCCTGGGAATTTACTCCAAAGACCCCACAGCATATCACACAAATACCTGCTCGTCAGTACTGCAACAGTATCCACAAGACCAAGGCATGGAGACACCGACAACCTCAGTGTACAAGTACACAGGGGTAGACCTAGAAATGTGGTTTGGTACAAAAAGGATGAAGTCAGGGGCTGGAGAGATGTTGCAGCAGTTTGGAATGCCTCCCAAGCTTGCAGAGGACCTGAGACTTGGTAGCAAGCTCCCCAGCTGGGCAGCTCACACTGCTTATTGTTCAGTTCCAGGGAAGTCAACATCCAATTTCTGGCCTTCCTGGACACACATTCACACATGGATACACACACAAACACACAAATAGACACACATACATTCACACAGACACACATATACACCACATACTCTCACACACACCACAAATACATATGTACACAGACATAGACACCACATATACTCACATGCACACCCATATATACCACATACTCTCACACACACCACAAATACATATATACACAGACATAGACACCACATATATTCACACAAACACACACACCACATACACTCACACAAACACACACCACATGTACACAAACACCACACGCACATACAGAAATACATACAGACATAGATATACTTACACAAACACACACACATACCACATACACTCACACAAACACACACTACATACACACAAACACCACATACACACAAACACCACACACACATACACAAATACACACAGACATAGATATTCTTACACAAACACACACATATACCATATACACTTACACATGCACTCACACAAACATACACCACACACACTCACACACACACAAACAACCCATACATTCACAGAAATGCTCATTCTCATCAACTTAAAATTTTAAAATATTTTTAAAGGAAAGAAAAGTAAAGTTATATCATTGGCGGGGAAATGGGTGCAGTTGGACATACACATATTAAGGCACACATAAAGTCATGTATGTGCAAGTGACACAGAAGCGGAAGTAAAACTGGGAACAAAAGGAGTCAATGGGAGGAGGCGGAGAAGAGACAAGTATCAGGCAGGGTATAAGGACTGACAGACTGTGCTCAGAGTATATCCTATACCTGTATGAACATGCCTTTATGTGTCCTTGTATAATACAAAAACTTCCAAGAAAGAGGCTTGTCACAGCTAGCCATGTCTAGAGGTTTACATGTACTGATGTTTCTCCATGCTTTGTATTACTGACTTCACAGAGATCCAGCAACTCACCCAGAGTCCCACACTGGGACTGTAGAAACACAGTCAAAGCCAGGGCTAACTGTGAAAGCCTGCAGCGCCGACACTGAAAGTGGGTCTGAGAGTGGTGGTGCATGCCTATAAACCTTGAGGCTGAGGGAGGCAGGACAATCTCAAGTTGAAGGAAGGCCTGGGCTACATAGCAAGTTCTAGGCCAATCTGCACTACCTAGCAAGACCTGTTTCAAAAGCTAAAGAATGTAAACAATGAAAATAAAGATTCCCTCACAGTGGGAAGGCAAGTCAGGAAGAAATGTGTAAGTTCAGGTTAAAAAAAAAAAGTCTTTAGATGCCCTTGAAAATAGGGAGAATTGGGTAGATTTCCGGGATATTTAGAAAGAAGATTCTGCAGTGATCATGATGGTGAGAGGGGCAAGGAAAAAGCTTGTTTCGTGGTAGGTCCCAAATAATTTTCTGTAATAGGAAACAATCAAGGAGGAGCAAGTTTTGGAGGAGGGGCGTTTAGGGCTTGTTAATATGGAACGGCTCAGGAGGGTGATCCACATGAAGATGTCCAGCTGACAGCGAAGTCCTTGGCCCTGAACTTGAGAAAGATGATATGGAGCCAACATAGAAAAGCAATCAGTATTCCCAGGAGGCCTCTGGGGTGTGGGGTCTGGGATGGACACAGCCCAGGCACCTTAGCAGGCTGCTGAGGTCACAGCAGAAAGGCTTCCCCAGAGCCAGGGGTTGATCCAGAATTTACCAGAATCCTCACTCATCCCCACTCTTTTCTGAAAAAAAAAAAAAAAAAAAGATATGGCCTTAGTTATATAGACATATAAAATAGTCACACAAATAAAATCTTTACTGATAATGAATCGGAAAGGAAGGTATCTAAAGCAATTATTTACTGTTTTTTGTTTCATTCTGTTGCTGCGACTTTTAAAAAAATCTGGCTAAAAGCAGCTTAGAGAGGCAGGTGGTGGTAGTGCATGTCTTTAGTCCCAGCATTCAGGAAGAGTCAGGTGATCTTTGAGTTTGAGGCCAGCATGGTCTACAGAGTGAGTTCCAGGACAGCCAGAGCTATACAGTAAGACCCTGCCTTGAAAGAAAGAGGGAGGGAGGGAGGGAGGAAGACAGAGACAGAGACAGAGACTTAAAAGAAGAAAGGGTTTATTTCATCTTACATTTGAAGGTCAAAGTCCTTCACTGGGGGAGATCAAGGCCAGGAACCTGGAACAGAAACCAGGAAGGGTACTGCATGCAAGTTCCCTTAGAGGCCCATAATTAGCTGACTTTCCTGTACAGCCCAGAACCACCAACCTAAGAACTGTGCCATTCACAGGGGACTGGGCCATCCTGTTTTGATCAATAAAAGACAGTCTCTCAAAGATATTCCTACAGGGAAACCTTATATAGCCAATGTCTTACGGTTTCTATTCCTGCACAAACATCATGACCAAGAAGCAAGTTGGAGAGGAAAGGGTTTATTCGGCTTACATTTCCATACTGCTGTTGATCACCAAAGGATGCAGGACTGGAACTCAAACAGGTCAGAAAGCAGGAGCTGATGCAGAAGCCATGGAGGGATGTTCTTTACTGGCTTGCCTCCCCTGGCTTGCTCAGCCTGCTCTCTTATAGAANCCAAGACTACCAGCCCAGAGATGGTCCCACCCACAAGGGTCCTCTCCCCCTTGATCACTAATTGAGAAAATGCCCCACAGCTGGATCTCATGGGGGCATTTACCCAACTAAAGCTCCTTTCTCTGTGATAACTCCAGCTGTGTCTAGTTGACACAAAACTAGCCAGTATAGCCAATTTCTAAAGCAAGACTTTTTTTTCTCAAATAACTCTAGGCTATGTCAAGTTGACAATTAAAGCTGACTAGGAGTTAGGCATAGTAGTGCACACCTTTGATCCCAGCACTTGGAACAGACGTAGGTAGATCTCAAAGAGTCTGAGGCTAGCCTGGTCTACATAGAAAGTTTCAGGCCAGCTAGGCCTACAGAGAGACCTTGTATTTAAAAAAAAAAGAAAAAAAGAAAAAAAAACACTATAGGACATTTAGTACGCATATAATTTTAACATTTATTAAAGGCAACAGCAAATTTGCCTACTGATTTGAATGTGTTTATGTTTACATAAATAAATCTCAGCTAAAAATTATGCTTCATCTTCAACATTGTCAGGAGTTCAAATTGTTGAAAATCTGCCCCAATCCCACCCAAGCCAAAATCCATTGGATGGTTTTTACTTTTTCAAAGCATTCAAATCAGCAACTCAAGTGACAAAGTTGAAAAATCAAACCTTCAGATGTAATACAACATGAAAATACAATGTTTCAACACATGCCAACCAGCGGCAATAGGGAAATAGAAAATGTCTGCTATCTGTAACTAAGCCATTATGTTTGTTTAAGAGCAGAAAACTTTGTGTGTTCAACAAAACACTGCAGTTCATACTCACAATTGTCTTGAATCCAAGCTAAGGCATTTCCGGAATCATTAATTTGTCACCCAGTGTGACGGCGGGCTAGTACCAAAGTACATGTGTGTTCAGAAGCAAAGTGGTGGTAAAATCACATGATGCAGCCGGCTAAGCACTGCCAGGAGCACCTCAGATTCATCGTGCATTTGATTTAGAATTAATGTGTAGCCGATGCTTCTCCAGAAAAATCTTTAATATGTATGGGGGCTCAGGGGGTAGTGTTTGCCACTGTGCACATATTAAGATCAAAGGACAACATTTAAGGGTCCAGCCTCCCCTTTCAGTAATGGAACTCAGACCCTCAGGTCATCAGCTTGTGTAGCAAGCACTTTTACTCAAATAGCCATCTTGCTGGACCTTGTCAAAATTTCCAGGATCCCTCACATTTCATTGCATGTCCCACTATGTTGCAACTCACCATTTAAAATGTTACATTCATCTTAATGTTCATTAAAAGCCTTGTAAACCATTACATTACCAACTGGAAATACAGACTTTCACTAAAAGGGGACGGGGCTATCAAAATAAATGAAGAATGGATGATCTTTTCTGACATTTTTGCTTGGTTCGAAGTCAGATTTAAACTTAAATGAAATTTGTTCTGAGTTTGCTATAGGAGCACATGGGTAAATAAAGCACTGTTGGTATTTTAACTGAAGGAGCAACTACTTCTGGGACATTTCCACATGCAGTTCATGCGATGACTGATTTACAGGCAGCAGCCACAGAGCAGGCTGCGCATGTTGATGGCCTCTTTAGAACATTGCCTCTCGGAATTGAATATGGTCCTTCTGCAATATGGGCAACTAAAGTTTTCCATATCTTACATGTGGTGCCGTAAAATTGTGATTCTAAGCCATGCTTCCCAACCTGTCACCCCTGAGCCCCTCTAAATGGAAACTCCCAGCTACCCCCGTCATTGTACTATACATAGGTTTAGCTGAATCCACTTTGTCTCTTTTAGAAAACATCTTGGGCAGTCTCTACATGATGTCGCTTCTCAGGACTCGAGGACCAACCACCCTACACCTCTGCAGCAGAGAAGGCAGAAATGGACACACAAAGGCCATCACTTCTGTTCTGTCATTAACCATTCTGTAGACATGTATCCCCATCAGAAGGTGTGAACCACACTGAGGGGCGTGGAGGTCTCAGGCCCCCAAACCACTAACACCTTTAACTGTCCCCTGGAGAGAAGGCAGAGCCATGGCATGGTACGGCTGCTGTTTGGCCCTCTTGGCTCTCGCCTGGCACTCCTCTGCCTATGGGCCCGACCAGCGAGCCCAAAAGAAGGGGGACATTATCCTAGGGGGACTCTTTCCTATCCATTTTGGAGTAGCAGCTAAAGATCAAGACCTGAAGTCAAGACCAGAGTCTGTGGAGTGCATTAGGTAAGGAAAGGATGGATTGAGAGTATCTTCATCTTTAAGTGGGTACAGAAAAAGCTGCATGGGACCCAAAGGGACATTAAAAACCATTTCTCTCTTTTTCAAAACAACTGGTTATCATGCTAAGGCTTATTGATCCCGCCTTTTCTTTCCTTAAAGAATGCTATTTTCCAAAAAAGCAAAACCCCAAGGGTATGGTATAGAAAACACCAGGTCTGTCAAAGGCCAGTAATTTGGTAGCCAGAGCACTGCTGTTCATGTAGTGTCAGCATCTGGCAGTAGTGTTGCCCAATTCAAGTCCAAGAGGGAGTGGAGCTGAGCAGGGTGGTACATCCTGCGACCCCAACACGGACCCGGGAGGATTCAGAGTTCCAGGTTATACACAAGACCCTGTCTCAGTAGTAGGACCTTGTCTCAAAACACAGATAGTAAATAAATTAATAAATAAATAAATAAGGCTGGGAACTTAGCCTAGAATACAGCTCTTCCTAGAATGCACTTGTGTTCAATCCTCAACGCTGCAGTATTAATTAATTTCTCCATTCACCAATGGACTAATTAAACAGGTATGGACGGAAGTTCATTTTAGCTCATAAATGTTTGTAGTAAATTTGTCTCTGACCTGTGTGCCCCAGTGACCCATGGGGCTTGGCTGCTTTTCCCCTTTTGTTGTTGTTCCTCTTTAATAGAGGCATTTAGAGTCGAAAGAAGCCTCTAAGACCCAAGCAAGAGCTTTCTAAATACAGCCCACTACATTCCGAAACTATTTCTGTTAAATGTCTTTCCCATAAGAAGCTAAACCCCCTTCCTGTGCCCTACTCCCTGACACTATCCACGCTGACGCTGGCGTACACAGAGAGCATACCTGGCACAGATAGGACATCACAGAATACTTAGGTATCCTGTGGCCTCTCAGGACACCAGAAGGCAGCTAACATGCCCCTCCAAATCTTTTCTTCTTCGAGCCAACAGCCTCAGTTTTCTTATCAGCCCCTCTCCTGGGTGGCTTTTTAACCTCTCACGATTCTGCTTGCCCCCACCTGGTGCTCCCTCTTTGATTGTGGCCCCTTTAGAACGTGGCATCCAGACACAGACAGCTCCATAACGGGATGTGGTCACCTCACTTAGACAGGAGAAGCTCAGAGGTCATGAGCTCCTATTACGTAGGACTCAGCTTCTCGGGGAGCGCTGCTTTCCCTCTGCACCCCAGAGCTTCTAGAAGGGGCCCAGACTTCGCCTTGAACTTCATGATAGCTGGAAAGTGAAGGTCAACATTATCCCAACAAAACTGTATTTCTGTTCATAAGGACAGCCAGGGACATTTTTCTCATGAATATGGAAAAAAAAACAAAAAAAAACTAAGTGTAAGATTGCTTCATATGACCCAGGTGGACAAGCGCTGCCCATGTTGCTCCTTACAGAACAGCCTTGCGAACGAACAAAATGCTTGCCCTGAAAATGTGTTAACGAGAGCAGAACCAGTTGAGCAGTGGTTTTTAATAAAAGTAACATTTAATTAATATTTTAAAAAATAATCTAGTATCTCCCAATAATCTTACATGTTTGAAACAACTATGTGTTGAAAGAAACACAAAGTGATATGGAAATTTTTACATCCAAGGTTAGACTAAGAGTTCTGGAAACCTGACTATACGGTAGAACACAATGGGACAGATCTCCCCTCCTGTCGCTGAGTTTGAGTTGGGCCCACAACACAGAGGAGGAGGAGGCTGCTTTTCTTGATGGCTTTTCTGCCGGACCCCGGTCTGCTGAGTCAGCACATTTATCCAGCCTTCATCATCCCAAGCCAGGAAGAAAACTGACACTATTGATTATATATATATATATATATATATATATATATATATATATATATATACTTAAAATAATGTTCTTCTAAAAAGCAGCAATAGTCATTTTTTTAAAGCAAAAATTATAAATTAGCCCAACACATAGAATTCTTAAGGCATCTCCTGCCCCTCCTATTTGCAGTTCTTTAAATACTTGATATTTATCTACAAAAGGATCATCTCACTTTCTGCTTTTAACCTCCAGGAATGTCACAATCTAAATTTGTGACAAATCTGCAAATCTGAGGTTATTTTTAGGTTCCCACATATTAACATCCTCATCTATTTACAGTCCCCTGGTGCTTTGTGTGTGTGTGGGGGGGCGGGTGGTGGGAGACTTGCTATGTAGCCCAGGACTGGCCTCAAACTCACAACCTTCCACTCCAGCCTGATAATTATATAGCACACAGGCATGTACCACCGCACCTAGTCATGCCTTCCGTTCACACCTTCACACCCTCACACCAGCTACTGCAAAGTTTATGCTAGAGAATGCAGCAATAAACTATTCAACTAAATACCGATAACAATAATTTTATTATTGTTCCCTAATTCAAAGGGAATGTACTGTGCTGACTTTTACCAATCTCCTGACATCTTCAAAGGTAGCCTAATAGGAAATTGTTGTTCCTGTGTTTACATGGAGGACCTTGACCCTCAAGGGCACATCACAAACCTGAAGGGTAGGTGATAGAGCCAAGACTCAAGCCCAGCTCTGCCGGCCCTCACTCTAACAGGGTCTTCCACCACGCCCATGTCTTTCTTCCAGGTATAACTTCCGTGGATTCCGATGGTTACAAGCCATGATCTTTGCCATAGAGGAGATAAACAGCAGCCCCGCCCTTCTTCCCAACATGACGCTGGGATATAGGATATTCGACACCTGTAACACCGTCTCCAAGGCTCTGGAGGCCACCTTGAGTTTTGTTGCCCAGAACAAAATCGATTCCTTGAACCTGGATGAGTTCTGCAACTGCTCCGAGCACATCCCGTCAACCATCGCGGTGGTGGGAGCAACCGGCTCCGGGGTCTCCACAGCAGTAGCCAACCTGCTGGGACTTTTCTATATCCCCCAGGTAATGCGACCTTCCTTCCTAAGACTTAATTTTATTACTTTAAATTAGGTGTGTGTTTAAATATGTGCACAAGTGCAGATGCCTGCAGAGGTCAAAGGTGTCAGATCTCCCGGAGCTGGAGTTGCAGGTGGTTGTGAGCCACCCAGCACAGGTCCTGGGAACCGAACTCAGGTTCTCTGAAACTACTGTTCAACCATTTAACCTCTGAGCTATCCTCCACCCAAGTGACGTCTCCTTCGATGGGCAACAGACTCAGGGAGCAGGAGAAGCAGGTTTGAAGAGTGGCGTGCTAGCAGTATTCTCTGAGTCTTTCAGTAGACACGAAGGTAGTCGGGCACTGTATCAGGAGCACTTGGGATCTCTGAGACCTTTGTGTCAATGAGACCATCACTGTTCTTCCAATATTCTTTTCAGCATAACTCAAAATATCGGCCCCCTTATTCTTTTTTCCTCAAGGTCTCTTTTTCCCTATTTTCAGCTTTCATTCAGGGGGAAATAAAGCCTGCTTCCCCATAATAGAGGAGCTTAATCACTGTGTCTGAAATGGAGCAGACCTTAATATCCCCCAGCAAATATTGACAGAATGTATATGAACAGTCTCCATCCTGCAGGAACTCAGCCTAGGCGGGAGGTGGGTGCATTTTCAAACACTAATCAGTCACCAAAGCAAGTCG
Source organism: Mus pahari (assembly GCF_900095145.1). Taxonomy (NCBI): domain Eukaryota; kingdom Metazoa; phylum Chordata; class Mammalia; order Rodentia; family Muridae; genus Mus; species Mus pahari. The sequence goes on along the minus strand of NC_034601.1, from coordinate 31,510,803 downwards.
TTTATATGCGTTGGTTCAGAGTTGTATTCCACTTCCCCCACACCAAACAACAGCAACCTCTAAATGCCATTTTATTGCCTGATTTCTCCCTTTAGCACTATGGCCTATCAAGTCAACCTTTCTTTGGATTAATAACTACAGATCTATTACATCACTTTGTCACAGTGAAAATTGCAAGTAGCTTAAATGTCTCTGGATAAGAAATAGAATCAGCTTGGTCGTGATATGGCCTTCAGTTGTAAATTAAATTAAGGACCAAGAGTTCAATTTTTTTTCAATGTTTAATATTCAAAACAATATTCAAAATTCATATAAATAAATTCCCATTTCTCTTGTTGCAAAACGTCTGCTTCTTTGCTGAGAGCCTGAATCCTTTTGCAGACTCATAACAACAGATGCATTCTTGTCTTACGCTTCCAGGAAGTAAAGTTGTTCCACACAGGAAAGCCCTGGCTCTGTCATGTTTTTACCAAAACGCTCTGACCCAGTCGGCATTAGTCAATATGCTAGGCGTGTTTAAATCTGGTAGACAGTGAACAGTATTTTAAAAGCACCGTGAAGGTGAGTTGTCAGCCCAGCGGTAGAAGAAGGAAATGACATCTGGTGAAGAACGGGAGGGGAGAGCTTCACTTCTGCAGGGCTAGAAGACAAGAATATGATTGATTAAAGCGGTAAGGAGACTTGCAGCTGCCTGGGTGTGGTGGTACTCCACCCACAGGTGGAACTCTGTGAATTTGAGATCAGACTGCTCTACAGTGTAGGCGGGCTACAAAGTGATACTCTCTGCCTCAACTTACCTTCATGATGCATTTAAAGTAATGCTGCAGAGTCTGCCTGCCAGATTGAAACATGCAGCACACTGACAACATAGAGAAACACTGTCTCAAAAGAAATAACCAACAAAATAATAGTAATGATGAGGAAGAGGGTAAAGAGAATGACTAGGATCCAGGTGATGGTTAGTAGTCAATCTGCAGCAGGTGTTAGAACTTAGAATCACTGAGGGAGCTGCTTGAGTCAGCCCTGCAGAGCTCATGACCTAACAGGCTAGGATGCAGCCCGCCTGGAACTTCGATCCTTCCCCAGTGGATTGCACTGCAGGGCTAGAAAACACTGCTCTGTGGGTAGCCCTCTGCAAGCCCAGGGCTTTTACTTATATGTCCATCATGCCACCAAGTGGATGCAACAAAAAGACCGTCTGGGAGAAACTGGCCAGAGGGTGGTCTGAATTTTCCACGTTGTTTTCCCCCTCTGTCAAGGAAAGTTTGATACGTTTTTAAAGGCTTTTTGTTTTGGGAGGACACTGAGTGACATTTGCTTGGCTTTATAGGTTGTCTTTTGAAAATAGGTCAAATATTATATTAAGTACATTAAGAGAATATTATCCACAGGAAACAGTATGAGTTATGAGTTTTAATTTATATCCTTTTATAAACATTTTTGGTCCATTTTTCAAAAGTAAATAAAGAAGTGAGCAATGATGGGCAAATGTCAGTGCAAATCCCTAACTCTGAAGCCACTTTCTCTTTCTTTCTTTCTTCCTTCCTTCCTTTCTCTCTCTCTCTCTCTCTCTCTCTCTCTCTCTCTCTCTCTCTCTCTTTCTTTTTTTATCTACAAACAAAACTTTCAAAAATTAACAACATGGATCTGGCTATGGCATCTATCACCCCATTGATCATGGTGGATCTGGCTATGGCATCTATCACCCCATTGATCATGGTGGATCTGGCTATGGCATCTATCACCCCATTGATCATGGTGGATCTGGCTAGGACATCTATCACTCCATTGATCATGGTGGATCTGGCTATGGCATCTATCACTCCATTGATCATGGTGGATCTGGCTAGGGCATCTATCACCCCATTGATCATGGGCATTGATTCAGCTGATCTGGCTGGCTAGGCAGGTACCCCTTTCCTCCCCAACCACTCCAGGTACATTCTTCCTGAACCTGCTCACAGGGTCAGTGAGGACCTCCCCCCCCCCCAATAGAGGAAGTCCAGTCAGTCTAGTAACTGAGCTCCCCGGCTTAGACCTCCAAACAGGCTCTCAGAAATTAGTAACACAAATCATTTCATCTAATCACCTAGATCCTGAATTTCTCTGGAACCAGGAGGGGATTATTCAGATTTTTTTTTTAAAAAAGTGTCCCTTCATAGTATGGCCTCTAGATAAAAGCCCTTAGCAGAGTAGTTGCCTTTGGCAAATTTGATTGAATCTTTCATAGCCCAGTATCTTGGATATTTTTCATATTAAGACTCTAAATCAATAAAAATGTGTATTTTAAAAGATTGCCCAAACGAAGCTAATTATTCCCATTAGTAAAAAGTGTGTGAAAAGCATCCCTGTTGATCTGTTTTCTGAAGAAATTCCAGGGTGCCTTAGGGAAGTAGAGAGTAGTGGCTGTTAAATGCTACTTCGGTTCCCAGAAGGACTCTATTAAGAGGAAAGCTGTTTGTTCATCAGAAGAAATGCTCTGGTACCTTGGGACTCCCTAGCTGGTGAGCTGTGATGACTCCCAGGGGTGCTACCAGGGGCCCAACCAGGGGCATTGATTCTCTGACACTGTCAGGCATTAAGTGGGTCCCAGGGAGAAGAGAGCCTGAGATTCCTGCTAGTGTTAGTCAGCTAGTCCATTGCCCATCTCCTGTGCAGTGATATTAAAAAAAAAAAAAAAAAAGTTGCAGAGTTCTGTAAACAGTGATCTCTGAACATCAAAAAAAAAAAAAAATCTCTCTCTGATGGACACCCATGAGCAAATGTGGAGATGCCTAAAGTGCAGAGCGGGGACCTATTAACAATGTACCTCCTCCAAGCCTCCCTTTCAGCCTCTCTGAGACTCACATCAGAATCTGGACAAGTAGTCTTAGTCATCAACTGCAGTTGAGCAAAGAAAGGGGGTTTAGGTGGTAGTTGAAGCCCCGAGAAGCCAGGAAAAGGAAAGGTGTTTTTCTGGTGATATTTAGTGAGGTTCGTTATTGTTATTGAACTGTGGGATAAATGAGCTTACACTACTAAGCTTGATTGACTTAACTGAGCCTAGAAGCTAAACAGCTCTGGGAGTATACTGTAACTGGGGTTAGTTTTATCTAAAGAGCAAGGAAGGTTGAAGAGGTATGTTGGGAATTGGGAAGAGATAAAATGAACTGAGTCAGAGGAGGAACCTCCTTGGAAGAGCCTAAAGTTTGCAACTATAGGAAAGTTGATTCTCCCAGACATTGGATCATGTTCAAAGCTTCCATTACAGTGAGCTGGAAGCTATAGTGTTCATACTGGATCCTGAGCCCAACAGGCAAAACATGTGTCAAGTGAGAACATGGATCTAGTATAACCAGAGGGGCATCTCAAAGGAACCTAGAAGGCACAAGACTCCTTCAGAGATTAGCACATTCCCCTGGGAAGGGGTTAAGTCTATTGCTATTTGCAGTTCTGAGAGCATCATCATTAAGAATCATGCACTGGGAATTAGGAAGTTCACCAAATAAACTAACAGGTGCTTGGGGGTTCATGTTGGAGTGAGTGGAACTACCTGACTTTTCTAACACCTCCATCCTGCCCGTGTTGAACACGTTTGATAAGTGACATTACTTTAATCCTTGAGACTGGCCCGGCACCACACTCTCACTCACTCATTCTGAGTTCTTGGTTCTTCCTAGGTGAGCTATGCGTCCTCCAGCAGGCTCCTCAGCAATAAGAACCAGTTCAAGTCCTTCCTCCGCACCATTCCCAACGACGAACACCAGGCCACGGCGATGGCTGACATTATCGAGTATTTCCGTTGGAACTGGGTGGGCACAATCGCAGCCGACGACGACTATGGCAGGCCTGGCATTGAGAAGTTCCGAGAGGAAGCCGAGGAGAGGGACATCTGCATTGACTTCAGTGAGCTCATCTCCCAGTACTCTGATGAGGAAGAGATCCAGCAGGTGGTGGAAGTGATCCAGAACTCTACAGCCAAGGTCATTGTCGTTTTCTCCAGCGGCCCAGACCTAGAACCCCTCATCAAGGAGATTGTGCGCCGTAACATCACAGGCAGGATCTGGCTGGCCAGTGAGGCCTGGGCCAGTTCCTCCCTGATTGCTATGCCTGAGTACTTCCATGTAGTCGGGGGCACCATTGGGTTCGGCCTGAAGGCTGGACAGATTCCAGGCTTCCGAGAATTCCTACAGAAAGTCCATCCCAGGAAGTCTGTCCACAATGGTTTTGCCAAAGAGTTTTGGGAAGAAACATTTAATTGCCACCTGCAAGACGGCGCAAAAGGACCTTTACCTGTGGACACCTTCGTCAGAAGTCACGAGGAAGGTGGCAACAGGTTACTCAATAGCTCCACTGCTTTCCGACCCCTCTGCACAGGGGATGAAAACATCAACAGTGTCGAGACCCCTTACATGGACTACGAACATTTACGGATATCCTACAACGTGTACTTAGCAGTCTACTCCATTGCGCATGCCCTGCAAGATATCTACACCTGCTTACCTGGAAGAGGGCTTTTCACCAATGGGTCCTGTGCAGACATCAAGAAAGTTGAGGCCTGGCAGGTAAGTCTCTCACTTAGCTAGTAGTTCTCTGTGTGTGATAAAGCAGAATTGGGGTGGCACAGAAAAGAAACATGATGACTACAGTATTTACTTTTGTGGCACTGCGACCCAAAAGTACCTGAGAGACCAACTTCAAAAAGGATTTATTTGGATTCATGGTTTCCAAAGATCTAGTCTATGGAACATTTGGTCCCATGTGCTTGAGAAGGACATCATAGCCATAACGGTATGTGGCATAAGAGAACTGTTCACTTCTTGGCCAACCAGGGAACAAAGACCTACTAGCTATTCCTCCCCCCTCCTCCCTCCTCCTATCCTTCTCTTCCTCCTCTTCTTCCTCTTCCTCCTCTTCCCCTTCTTCCTTTCTCTCCTGGCCTTCAGGCAGGGTAATTGTGCCAGCATCAGAGTGAGTCTTCCCCCCTCAGCTAATCCTCTCGAAAGGAACATTCATGGTCACACCCAGGGGTAGGCCGCCATCTCCTGGGTGATCAGTTAAGACAACGGAGATTAGTCATCCGGGTGATTACAAAAATTGCAATATCAAAATGAGAGCAAAGTAGGACTTTGGATTCATGACACCTTTTCAAACGTCTGAGAAACCGACTGCTACAGAACTGGTGGTGTTTGATTACCCGTAGCTGGAAAGTTGCAGTTCAACCGTCAATTAGTCCTACATCCAGAACACCTAAAGCATTGCTCCTAAAAGTCCTCAAGTGTCTGGGGACTAGTTTAGTGTGGCTTGAATAACATCCGAGTAAAAGATATTTTCCCTTGTGAATAACCAGCATTTGTCTAACACCTACTGCATTCCGTATGCTTACAGGGAGGAAAGTGGTGCTGTGTGCAGACACTGGGTTTGCAGTAGGTTGCTCTACCTATACTGGACTGGCTGGCTGGCCAGCTCAGTACGAACTTGCTGCACAGCTTACAAAAGAAGGCATGCCAAACCTAAAGCAGTAAATGTTTCAAAGGGAAACACTAGCCATAACTACAAAAAAAAAAAAAAAAAAAAAAAAACAAAAACAAAAAAAAACAACAACAACAACAAAAAACAGGACTTAAGTGAAGGTCTTTCAGGTGTTTTATTCATTTAGGTGTCCAGGAGTTTTAATTATACATAGAAGTGACATCACAATGTTTGCCATCTCACGAATTTCTGAAGGGAACAATCAAGTCTGGATTATATCCTGTGTGGCTACTCGTGTCTTGCATGTCAACTCTGGTTTTTCAATCAGACTGTCTTATACCTTTTGTATGTTTTTCTCAGCTCCAGAATGTAGTAGAGAAACTTCGTAAGAATGGAATGAGGTACCCCTTGACTCCAAATCAAATGACCCAGCTTCAGCATCTCCAGGCTAGCTGTGATCTTAGGCAAGCTAAGACTCTAAGTGATAGCCAGTTCCTTGTAACATGAACTTGTGTCTAACTGGCTGTCCACACAAGTTTCTTTTAAAAATGAAATGAAATAAGAAAGCAAGTCACAAACTTGCAAGCTATAAACAAATATATGGCTATCACAGTAATAATGTGTGTGGAGAGTGTATGCTCATATATGGGAGTGTCCACGTGTGTCACATGCATGCAGACATCCGCGATCAACTCTTGGGTGTCTTCAGTAGCTCACCACCTAATTTTTGAGACAAGGTCTCTCACTAAACCTGGAGCTCATTGACAGTCAGTGAGCTTCCTGTCTCTGCCTCTTCCTCCTTCCCTCCAATACTATGACCATAGAGATGTACCATCATGTCTGGCCTTTACATACGTGCTGGAAACTGAACCCAGGTCTTCATGCAAGCATTTTAATGGCTGAGCTATTTTGACAGCCCTTGTGCTGTGGTATCTTAATATACTCATAACCAATCTGTGGACAAAAATTAGAAGTAAAACAACTTTGTATACAGCACCACCACAGCAAACCTTTCAGGGAAAGATACTAAGAAACAAAAAGCATGTAATTTATGTGTCAATGTAGCAACTCCCGTGCACTTGTAAGGAGTAACTGTCTAGGCTCATAAAACAAGTCAGGATTCATGCTTCCCAGCCCTCCTTGAATAAGAAAATCTCCCTTGGACATCACTGCCAACAGAAGTTTCTAATCTCTGTGGGGTGCCCTGAACCTCCTCTTCACACTGAACCTCTACCAAAGGCCTTAAGCTACAATGAAGACCTCAGAAGTCATGCTTCAAATGCAAAATTTTAAGTAAGATGAATTAAATGCCAATATCTGGGTGATAAATATCTCCTTACACCTATAGCCCACGAAAGGAAGACCTTGGCTCTTGAAAATGCGACAGGAGCAGGGTAAGGGGGGAGGGAAAGAAGTTTTTCTGTGGGAAACTTGGCTTTCCAGTAACTCTTCTCCCAGACTAGGAAGTAAGATGACTGGGGCTAAATTTGAGTCAGGGGAGGGACTATAGTTATGATTCAAGCTCATTAGTAATGTAATAGAAAACCCAAGCCAAATTGCCCTGTGCAGAAAGGGGGAAAGGAAATTTTGTGGCTAGTCTTGCTGCAGAGCTCAGAGGTGTTCCCACCACAGGTGATTCCTTCTCTGTCTTTCTGTTCCTTATTCCCCCGGTGGTGTCACTGTTTGCAGCTTCTACAGTAGCTTTAAATTCAAAAAGGTTACAGAGGATGGGTGGGTGGGGACTGGAATGTGGCTCCCCAGTGAGGAGGATGGATGGCATGGGCACTAGCTGACACGTCTTCTGGGATCATTAGTCTCCGTTGAGCCCCAGAAGCCTCCAGACTCTCTAAGATCTTGGCCGTGTCTCTCACTATCAGGAGATGTACCATCAAGTAGTGATGTCATTATGAGGGCCTAAATAGGTAGAAACCTGACACCTATATACAAGGTCTCATCGAGGGTTAGCTTGCAGCCCAGTGTCTGCCATCTCTCAACTCTTTGCTTCGAAGCCACCATTCTTCAAATCCTGTATTAATTTTTGATGCAGAAATCTCGATTCTCATTAGCTGTTGACATGGTATCTTTGTTCCTCATCTCAAGTCGTCTATGTCCCATGAGAGGTACACCCAAGGAGGACCCTGTTTTATTTCTAAGCACTATCCATCATGAACTTTTTATCAGAATTCAGTTTCTCGTGTTAATCTTTTCCAGTCAGACTCTCATGTACTTCCATTCTCTTAATTTTTCTTCCTCATTTTTGCTGGCTCCCTGCCGAGCATAAACTTCTTTCGTTAATGGAAAGTCCTACCTGTGCGTGGACCATTCCTGGCTTCTTGGCTCTGGCTCAATTCTACTGCCGTTTAGAATGTATGTAGATAGGGGCTTCCCACTCGTGCCTACAACGCACACATGTTAGCTCTAGAGTCCTGTGGTGGGAATACCCTCAAAGACCACAAGATGGAAATGTCACCACACAAAAGAAAGTGGAATTCTCAGAACTTCCGTGTATTTGCCTTTCTCTGAAATACGCGCATCCTTCTCAGAGTGTTGCGAATGCACCGGGGATCCTGCTGTGTCTTCATTCCCCCCCCCCCAAGCCCCTGATTTACTCATTCTTTTTCCTCCCACCACTTGACAAAGAAAACAAGAAGCAACATGTTATGCTGATGTACAACCTAAAGAAGAACCTCACATTTTCTTTTTCAGTGGAATTATCATTTTCTTTTTAGCATTCTAAAAACAGAAGGATGCCTTCTCTGGGAGAAATACCTAAATACTTTTCTATTTTAATTGCTTTTTAGTGACATATTCATTGCACATAGTGATGAGCTTCATAAAGATATCTTTATTCAAATATGGCATGTATTTTGACCACATTCACCCTCCCTTACCTTCCCCTTTCTCTCTTCCCCTGATCCCCATTCTTTCCCAGACAGTCTCACTTCTCTTTTAGAGATGAGATTTATGTATCTGTATAAAATCTAGGATTCACAAATAAGAACAAAGATCAAGACATGTGATATTTGTCAAGCTGATTTTGCCTAATCAGATCATCTTTGTTTATATCCATTTTTCAGCTACTGACATAATTTCATTCTTACCTATGGCTGATTAAAACTCCATTGCATCCACATGCAGGGTCATATGGTGGTTCTTCTTGCAGCTCTCTGGGGGAAATTCCATACTGGCAGTCATAGTGGCTAGACTAATTTACATTCTCACCAGGAGCCTACAAAGGTTCCCTTTTCCCCACACCCTCACTAGCTATAACTCAGTGGGAGAGAACTTACCTAGCAGTCATGAGGTTTGTGGTTTCAAATCCCAGTGCCATTAAAAAAAAAAAAAAAAAAAGAAGATGTTTTTGTGTGTGCCAGGAATAATCAATGTAAAGACTCTTTGTCATTGCTCTTAAATGTGAAATGATTTTCACTTCTTTCTTCCCCATTACATGACTTAAAGGTGAAGAATATAAAGTGCTCTAATATAAAACTTACAAGCCCACATGCCAAAAGAACGACTAAGGATGCTTAAAGAGATGAGTTTGGGCCTGGAGCAATGGCTCAGTGTTTAAGAGCATCAGTTGTTCTTCCAGAGAACTGGGTTTCAATTCCCACTACCCACATAACTCACAACTGTCCCTAATTCCAGTTCCAGGGAATTTAAAGTCCTCTTCTTGCCTCTGCACATGGTACACAGACATGCATTCAGACAAAGCATCCATACACACACATTTAATTCATTGATTATTTAAAACGAGAAATGGGACTTAGATGGGTGTAGACATGACTCTTTAATTAATGAGCATTGGCTGCTCTTACAGAGGACCAGAATCTGAGTCCTGGAATAAAGTAATAATTTCTAAAAAAAAAAAAAAAAAAAAAAAAATAAACATAAAAATACTTATATAATAAAAAAAAAAAAAAAAAAATATTTAAAAAAATAAATAATGGGTTTGTACTGCTACACAAATT
>NC_034601.1:31470091-31501299 GCF_900095145.1 Mus pahari | reverse complement strand
ACAGAGGACCAGAATCTGAGTCCTGGAATAAAGTTAGAATTTCTAAAAAAAAATAAAAAAAAAAAAAAAAAAACATATAAATACTTATATAAAAAAAAAAAAAAAAAAAAAATATTTAAAGAAATAAATAATGGGTTTGTACTGCTACACAAATTTTGACTAAATTACATTTCTCACTCACATGACTGAGTAGGAAGACTACAATACCGTCCATGTTAGAATTTAAAGGAAGGAAGGAAATGGAAAATGTTGGGCAAGATGGTCCTGAAGAACAGGAAGGATTTGTGGGTATGGAGAAGGGAAATGCTGGTGCAAAGGTACACGCAGACTAGAGAGATGAGTCACAGCAACATTAGCTTCATAAAGGCATGGAGATGTAGAGGAGGAAGAATACAGTCTTCTGGTTCCATCTGTTTTATCTCTAATGTACTACATCCATCCCTGATGCTCAAGGAGGCTGGAAAAGGGCATCAAACTCCCTGGAGTGAACGATGGTTTTGAGCTACCATGTGGGTGCTGGGAATTGAATCCAGGTTCTCTATAAGAGCAGCAGGTGTTCTTAACTATTGAGCCACTTCTCTAGGCTCCCACCATCCCATTTTTAAACTTTCGTCTCAGCCTAAGTTTCATACTAGTTAAGCTGTCAAACTAGAGGCAGTCCCTGATGGCCTGTCTAATCCGACTTTTACACAGGAACAGCTGCTAATGTAGATAGGCTCATGTAAACCAATAAAGACTATCCCTCCAGACCGAGACATTGTCAACTGCCACCTAATAGTGACCTTAGGCAGCCACTTAATGCCCTATGTCCCACTTTCCTGGTCTGAGAAACAGGCACCATGAGACTTATAAGTTTGTTATAAGTTAATAACCAGTTAATATGCATAGAGAGCTCAGGGTGGTGTCTGTACCAAATAGATGTTCAATAAACAGTGGTCTTGAGCACTCTTACCTTGTGGATGGGGAAAAAGACCTGAGGTGACTAAAATTACTCACCAAAGTCCGATAGCTACCCTTTAAGAAAGGCCATGTCCAGATGACGGGTGCCCTGTCACAGACAGAGTTACCTCTGAAAGAGCTATATAGTCAAAAGGTTCCTCTCCACGCACATCTCTTAGATCTGGAGAGGCTGCTGGTCTGTAGATGGGCTTCTAGGGAAGACACTAGTGGAGTGTTGAACTCAGGTACTTGTCCTCACAGCCTGGTTCATACACACCTCTATAGGGAGGAAGTATGGCGTGGGGGAAGCTGCATATGAATATGACTGACCATGTTAGAGTATAACCAACATCTCTTTTATCTGTATTAAATACTATTATATCTCATCTTCAAAACAGCCTTTCTGTCTCGACTTGTGAAATAAACAAACAAATCAAGGAAGAAACTTAGCTGCAGATATATACTGAAAGAAACCAGAAATTTCATGGATGATAAGACTATGTATGGATAGACGAGGAAGGTGGTATGTGGTCGCAGACAAGCGACCATGTTCCCAGTCAGCTTGCTGTGGTTCTGGTATTCTACATGGTAGAGATCGCCGTGGACCACTATTTACTGAGCATCTATTATGTGTGGGTAGATGAGAGATATGGGGCTGGTCTTTGGCAGTTTCTCTACCCATAGGTATGTGAAGGCAGCCAGTGAGAGTGCCAGAGAAGCAGGAGCTCAGCATGTGGCACCCTCTGGTGTAAACAGCTCTCAAGCAAGCCTCAAGCACTGGGTCTCAGCCCTACAGGAGTCTTACAACCCAAAAATACAGCTTCCAGACCTAGGGCGTCCTTAGATCCTTGGCCATTAGGGCTGCTGCTGCTCTTACCTCTGTCAGTGTCACAGACACTGCCATTATCACCTCTCTTCTGCTGCAGCTCTCAGAGCTCTGCCTCTACCACATAAAGGCCTGTAGTTCCCTGAGACTCCCTACTTCTGAGAGGCAGCCACTCCGTACTGCCTCAGTGACTCAGCTTGCCAGCCACTCTACCAAGAGAGCTGAATAGACCTAGACAGCTGGAAAAGCAGTGTTCGTACTGATCATCGCAGACCCTTTGTGCACACAGAAGCTTGTGTCTATCCTAGTTCTGGCGAGGTCCCTTTTACACCAGTAGCAGCAATCCCCCTGCCAGGTCCCCAGGGGAAGTTCTCTGACTTTGGTTTGAGCAAGTATAATCACAGAAAGTCCCACTGATGCTGTTCAGGCAGTGAAGCCAGCTCTGCATCCCAGAAGTCAAAGCAAGCATTTGCATCATAGTGTCGCTTCCACGGAGCATCTGTGGGGTGGTCCCAATAGCTGGTATTGGTGTCAGAGTGGCTCTGTTGGCTGCTCGACTGATCGACTGATCGTTGTTTTGCCTAAGGCAGCCAGCTTTGTAGAAGAGATTCCCATAGCTAGAGGCAGGGAGAACTGTCCGATCCCCACTTCCTTGTTTCTTCATGGGAATATAAACAGCTGAGGAGTGCTTATAGTCAGAACTTATCATTGACACTAACAGTGACTTTAAAGGATCTTAACAGTGCTCTAACAATGACTGACACTTGATCAGTGCCTGGGGAAGAGGAGGGTCCCCTCCCTTTGTCTCAGCCAGGAACAGTGCAGCTTTGTAAATTTGGTCTGAAACCTGCTTCCACATTATCAGTGATGCCAAAGACAGGAATGAGAGGAATATTGTGATACAGACATTGAGAGTATAACAAGGAGAGATGGCACAGTGGATAAGCACACTTGATACGCAAGCATCAGGACCTGAGTTTGACCTATGCAGTCCATGTGCCATGACTCCAGAGCTGAAGCAGAACTAGTTCCGTTTCAGTGGGAGATCCTTCCTTCCACTGAAACCAGATGTCCTTTTTGGGCTCTGGCACATGTACAGGCATGTGCATAGGCCAAGTAGCCTCAGCCAGACGTGGGAGGAGCTATGCAGAAGTGGGAGTGGGACTGGTGTGGGAGGAACAGGCCCTGTTCCTCAAGGTCCTGTAACAAAAGCCAGGACATCCACAGGAGCAGTAAGTACACCGAGAGAGGGAGTGGACCAGAAAAAGCAGGCCTGGCAAAGCAGCCAGGAACAAGCCTGAAGGTGAGCAGGTTTCCACCGTGGACTTCCGCCTCCGAACGTCTCTGAGTTCTTATGAGTAAATCCAGGTCATTCCTGGTCTCTGTCCTTACAACAGATGCAAATTTTAAAATTCAGTCAGTGCAAGAATGTGTTAAGGAGCAGCATCAGCTCTGTGAGGTTCTTCTGGGGCCCTGGCCAGGCCAGCAAGGCTTGACCTAGTTTGTGACACACATCAGATATCTGTGAAGAACTGGTGTTTGTAAAGGTCCTCAGCATGGCCCAGGAAGCCATTGGCCATATGAACTTACACTAAACTTCTTCCAAGTATCTAATTAGATACTAGATTTTTAAGTACTTTAAAAAAAAAATAACGGTAAGCTGGGCTTAGAGTTGCGTGTCAGCACTCAGAAGACAGAGGCAGGGAGATTGTGATTTCAAAGCCAGCCTGGGCTATGTGGCAAAACCATATGAATGCTCCCACCAAAACAAAAGAAAAAAAAAAATCTATGAAAGTGGATGCTGCCTCTAGATGTCCTCTAATCCATAGACCAGAGGCCTCAGTGCTCAAGCTGAGACACTTTAGCCAATCCAACCAGGCCTCACCACACCTCAGGCAGGAAAGTGGGACCTGCAAGGGACAGGGGTTCCTGAGGTACCGTAGAAATGAGTGCACCATATTCCTGCCTGGGCCTGTCTGCTCACTTGGTGCCTCTGTGGCATAGAACAGGAGCTGCAACAGAGTGTGGCGCTTTCTTACAAGCATGGGCTTACGATTCAGGACAAAGTGCTTCGATTTTCTGTATCTCAGTTAATAAAATGGGGAGTGGAGCCAGGCGTGGTGGCGCATGCCTTTAATCCCTGCCCTCAGGAGGCACAGGTGGTTGGATCTCTTAAGTTCAAGACCAGCACAATCTACAAAGTGAGTTCCAGAGCTACACAGTGAGTAAGACCCCATCTCAAACAAACAAACAAACAAACAAACAGAGCGAGTGGTGGGGTGTTCATTTTTTTTTGTGATTAAATAATATGAAACACTATGGTCCGTGCCTCAAAGGCAGTAAAACAGTATTTAAAACTTTAGATGACTCGTGTGTAATAGTAATTACTACAGTAATTACTTGCTTTTTTGTGCAAGGCCTCTGTTGACCCCTAAGGTCTTAGATAAATTCAAGGATATGTCCTGACTGTCAACAGTGGTGACCGGGGCTCCACCCACAGTGTCTCCGTTCCTTCTACTCCACACTGAATTTTGGCAGCAAGACATCTCTAGAGACTCAAAGCCGTAGGGAAAGAAACAAGGATGAAGAGCTCTCAGTCTTCCCTCTTCTCCTTTCCCAACATCCAACTCAGGAGATACCAGGAAGGGCCAGGCCCTGCTGGTCAAGGATTCACATGGTCATGGTGAACCTAAAGAGGCTTCCGTTTGATGTGGTCAGGGAAGATGTAGTCTTTTTTCCTCCCCATCTTCAAAAAAGTGTTTCCTACACTACTTACATTGTGGGTAGTCAATAAAACATGGCTTACCAGAGCTACCGCAGACACAGTAAGGAAAGGTAGAGGAAGGCCTCTTCTTCAGTTTCATGTTTCTTTCCTTGCAGGAACGAGATATTCATAGCACACAACCAACAAAACCACAACTAGCAGTTCCTAGCTCTTATTTCATTCATCTCTGTCCTCTTCAGGTCCTGAAACACCTACGGCACCTGAATTTCACCAACAACATGGGGGAGCAGGTGACCTTCGACGAGTGCGGTGACCTGGTGGGGAACTATTCCATCATCAACTGGCACCTCTCCCCAGAGGACGGCTCCATTGTTTTCAAGGAAGTTGGGTACTACAATGTGTATGCCAAGAAGGGAGAAAGACTCTTCATCAATGAGGGCAAGATCTTGTGGAGTGGGTTCTCCAGAGAGGTATGAGCAAAATGCACCATGTCGGCACTACAGACTAGGGACTGTTGGCTTGGGAGGAGGTTGGGATTCATCGCAGCCCCTTAGGATAATGTCTTTTTAAAATTTATTTATTTATTTTATGTATGTGAGTACACTGTTGCTCTCTCTTCATGCATACCAGAAGAGGACATCAAATTCCACTATAGATGGTTGTGAGCCTCCATGTGGTTGCTGTGAATTGAACTCAGGACCTCTGGAAGAGGAGTCAGTGCTCTTAACTGCTGAGCCATCTCTCCAGCCCCATGGATATTGTCTTTTCCTAAGTTCCCCAGCTCTGGGTATCCAGGGTTCCCACGAACTGTAAGAATGTTTTAGTGATGAGAGGAGGCCCAGGAGCCTGAGCTTCACGACTGGCCATGCTTTTGACTCCCTAGCTAGTCAGAAAGTTTCCCAGGCATTACTTTCCCCAACCAGAGCAAAATATTTAAGCAAATATCTCTCAGATCAGTGGCTGTCAAATGGCACTGAAGGAGGCATCCTACCAACCTTGTATAGGGGATTCAAGTTTGAGGTGGAAGGGACTGCTTTTAAAGGTTGTCACAATGACCTGGAAGTAATAATGGCTTTCAACACTTAGGGTTCAGGGATGCTAAATGCCCAGCATGCATGAGACTATCTTTGATAGCATTTTCCATCCACCCCAATCTCCATTAGCCATGTAGGGATATGAATCCAAAATAGACCTGGGTGCTTTAGAACGAGGACATTCAAATAGCTCCAGGCTGACCCATACAAAATTCAAAAGGGCCATTCATTCTACTTTGGGAGCCCCCTAACCAAGAGGAAGATGCTTGTGACTCTAGTCAAGATGTCCTGCCCATATCTGAAAGCCTGGCTAATAACCAGAAGTTCATTACCCAGTGAAGACACTCATTAAGGAAAGACAAATGATGTGTTGAACATTCTGTGTGGCTGTATGTTATTTTGCGCTTTAGATTTTTTTTTTTTTTTTTTTTTTTGGTCAAATTGACACAGCTAGTATCATCTGGAAAAAAGGAAACCTCAATTGGGAAAAAGAAATGCCCCATCAGATTCACTTGTGTTTAAGTCTATGAAGCATTTTCTTGATTTAATGATTTGATGAGAGAATGCCCAGCCCAATGTGGCTGTTGCCACCCTTGGGAAGGTAGACTTGAGTGGCATAAGAAAGCAGGCTGAGCAAGCCAGCAGGAGCAAACCAATAAGCAGCACCCCTCCATGGCCTCCGCTTCAGTTCCCACCTCAAGTTCCTGTTCTGGCTTTCCCTGATGACAAACTGCAGCCTAAAGGAAGGAAACCATTTCCTCCCCAGGTTGCTTTTGGTCCTGGTGTTTCTCACAGCAACAAAAGCATAATGAGGCTGCTAGAATAGAGCAAGATGTGGAGCCCCAGCCCCTCTGCAGAAGCAGCCTCAGGACCAGGCATCCTCTACAACATCCCGGGAGTCTGGCTGAGATCCACTACATTGCTCTTCGCAGTGCCTTTCTGCTGAGCATTGTGAACTACTTTTCATGATATGAACAAGAGCCAGTTTGTTCTTATTGCCAAATTGCTATTATTTTGCTGTTTTCTGGTCTGTGGGATGGCTTCACCGTGGGGAGGTCTCCTGTGACAGTGAATCTCATCCACAAGGGGCGAGTCTTAACCTCAATTACAGCCTGTGTCATGACCTTCTCAGAATGGAGGTTTGGAGATTCCACAGGCTAAAGTCTTATGCCCACTAATTACATTGTTGTCTGCTTTTCAAATGACTGGAGCCCAAACCAACAGGCTATGCCATCACTGGCACACTGCTATTGTGTTATCAGCTAATCATGTGTCCTTATTATCTGTCACTGGGGTGTGACCCATCTCCCCTTCTCCTTGGAAGCTATTTCCTGTAGAGTTCCCTGTAATCCTAATGTCCTCTATCAGGCTATGGGCATGGCAGGCTTAAACATTAGTAAATGTGTAACAGAGATAATCCTTATAAATACACTCATCTATGTCCCTGACTACTTGACAAAATTATAAATTAAATTTCAATTTTTTGATCAAAACATGGCCTAAAAGCTAGCACACAATAGGTGTCCAACAAATCTTGGAGTCAAACTGACTTCTGAAAAATTTGTAGAAGCAACTACAAAAATACCATATGCGTTTAATTCTGAGTTATATATTAGTAATTTCTTAACAAATCTCCTGAAGTTGCTACTGAGATCAAGTGAGTCTAGGACTTCCTGTGTGCATTTGAACCAAACCATCAAGTATGTCCACACTTGGCCTTACCACCTTTTGCTTTGACAAGAAACAGGACCAAGGAGCCTGGCTATCTCTCTATCTGGAATGGCCCAGAGTTGGCCACAACAGTCCTTATACCCAAACTCCTCACTTTGCCCATGTCAAAGGAGTTGTAAGACCTTCCCTTGATGCCCCAGTTCCAAACCTCCAACTTTTATGTTCTCTGCCGTCAGGTGCCCTTCTCCAACTGCAGCCGGGACTGTCAGGCAGGGACCAGGAAGGGCATCATCGAGGGAGAGCCCACCTGCTGCTTTGAGTGTGTGGAGTGTCCTGACGGAGAGTACAGTGGTGAGACAGGTAAGGAAGGGATCAGCCCCTCACACACCCTGTGTGGGACTTGGGAGAGCTGGACAGAGCTGGTGCTTAGAGCCACTGGCCTTCTAGGGCGAGCACTCTTAAGCACTGCATCTGCTGGGCAGGAGATGAAGAGAAAGGCCTCATGGGTATCATTTTAATATTCCAGGTGTCTCTCTGCCTCCAACCATGTCCCTTTTCTTAAGGCTCCATGGCCCTAAGTAGACAAAGTGCCATCTGCTCCAGCTTCAGAGTCAAGGCCGTGACAGATTGCCTCCTGGTGTATGTGCACCAAATGCATGCCTGGTGGCTACAGGTGTCAGAAGAGAATATTAGATCTCCTAGAACTGGAGTTACAGATGGCTCTGAGCTGCTATGTCAGTGCTGGACTTAAACACAAGTTCTCTCTCTGCAAGAGCAGCAAGTCCTCTTTACCATTGAATCATCTCTCCAGCCCAGGCTCAACTTTTTCTGAAAGAGTATCACAATTAGACCCTTTATGGGACTGTGAGAGTTAAACAAATGAATATTAAGTTACATATATAAATATATAAATAAATCTTTGACCTTTGCACATTGGAAGGACTAGATAAATGCTGGCTATAATTCTTTCTCTTTCAGCCTGACCACAATAATGGCCTCATCCTTCCCTCCATCTTAGGAGTGAGGAAACTGAGGCTTGGAGAACTAACCGTGACCAAAGTTACGCAGCTAGCCAATGGCCTGGCCAGGATCCCATCTCAATCTCTAACTGAAAACCTTCATGTTCCGAACTGCACCCTGCCTGGCAGGCCAGAACAACTTAGCAAATAGCCGTCATCTATATCAACGGTTCTCAACCCGTGGGTTGTGACCCCTTTGGGGATGGCCTATCAGATATCCCGTGTAACAGATATTTACATCATGATTCATAACAGTAGCAAAATTACAGTGATGGAATAGCAACAAGATAATTTTATGGCTGAGGGTCACCACAACATGAGGAACTGTATTAAAGGGTTGCAGTATTGGGAAGGCGGAGAGCCACTGATCAAGATAAATATTCAGTCTCCCTCATTGGAAAGTTCAGAACATAGATATGGCTGGCCACATGCAAGGAACACTATGCCTTCATCTAAAAGGACTTCTTTTCTGGCATGGCAACAAAGCCTCGTCACACATCCAAAATAAGCCAAGCCGTGTGGGAGATAGTAGCAGCGTTAATAAAACTCACTATGATAGCCATGTTATTATCTGTTTGCATCCCACAACTCCATCCTGAAAACCTCAAACATGAACAACTTAATTCATTTGGTTTGTTGTTGTTGTTGTTGCTGTTGTTGTTGTTTTAAGTGTAAGTTAGACAGAGCTTAAAATATAGTGTGGGGACCCTGTTAGACCTCTGGGTGCAAGGTAGTGTCTGCTACCAACTGCTGCAGACAGGGTTAAAAGAAATGGGCCATCCCACAATGGTTGGGGAAGGGAACAGGTTGTTCTTGATAGATGTAAAACATAGCAATAATACCATCAATAAGAAAAATACGAAGCGAGCACATCTCCCCTCCACATTGACTGTGCCCCGCGGTAACTGAATCTGCACTGGTCATTTTCAGATGCGAGTGCCTGTGACAAGTGCCCGGATGACTTCTGGTCCAATGAGAACCACACTTCCTGCATTGCCAAGGAGATTGAGTTTCTGGCGTGGACTGAGCCCTTTGGAATCGCTCTCACTCTCTTTGCTGTGCTGGGCATTTTCCTGACCGCCTTTGTGCTGGGCGTCTTCATCAAGTTCCGAAACACGCCCATCGTCAAGGCCACCAACCGAGAGCTGTCCTACCTCCTGCTCTTCTCGCTCCTCTGCTGCTTCTCCAGCTCCCTGTTCTTCATTGGGGAACCCCAGGACTGGACCTGCCGCCTGAGACAGCCCGCCTTCGGCATCAGCTTCGTGCTTTGTATCTCGTGCATCTTGGTGAAGACCAATCGTGTCCTCCTGGTATTTGAGGCCAAAATACCCACCAGCTTCCACCGGAAGTGGTGGGGACTCAACCTGCAGTTCCTGCTGGTTTTCCTCTGCACCTTCATGCAGATTGTCATCTGCATCATCTGGCTCTACACGGCGCCCCCCTCCAGCTACCGCAACCACGAGCTGGAAGACGAAATCATCTTCATCACGTGCCATGAGGGCTCACTCATGGCACTCGGCTCTCTGATCGGCTACACCTGCCTGCTGGCTGCCATCTGCTTCTTCTTCGCCTTCAAGTCCCGGAAGCTGCCAGAGAACTTCAACGAAGCCAAGTTCATTACCTTCAGCATGCTCATCTTCTTCATCGTCTGGATCTCCTTCATTCCAGCCTACGCCAGCACCTACGGCAAGTTTGTCTCTGCCGTGGAGGTGATCGCCATCCTGGCAGCCAGCTTTGGCTTGCTAGCCTGCATCTTCTTCAACAAGGTCTACATCATCCTCTTCAAGCCTTCCCGGAACACCATCGAGGAGGTGCGCTCCAGCACCGCCGCACATGCTTTCAAAGTGGCAGCCCGCGCCACTCTACGCCGCCCCAACATTTCTCGGAAGCGGTCCAGCAGCCTCGGAGGCTCCACTGGCTCGATTCCCTCCTCGTCCATCAGTAGCAAAAGCAACAGCGAAGACCGGTTCCCGCAGCCAGAGAGGCAGAAGCAACAGCAACCGCTGGCCCTGACCCAGCAAGAACAGCAGCAGCAGCAGCCCCTGACTCTCCAGCCACAGCAACAGCAGCAGCCACAGCAGCCGAGATGCAAACAGAAGGTCATCTTCGGCAGTGGCACGGTCACCTTCTCTCTGAGCTTCGACGAGCCTCAGAAGAACGCTATGGCCCACAGGAACTCCGTGCGCCAGAGCTCTCTGGAGGCCCAGAAGAGCAATGACGCCTTGAACAGACACCAGGCCCTGCTTCCCCTACAGTGTGCAGAGGCGGACTCAGAAATGACCATTCAGGAAACGGGCTTACAAGGGCCAATGGTGGGGGACCACCAGCCAGAAATGGAAAGCGCAGATGAAATGTCCCCAGCGCTGGTCATGTCCACCTCTCGGAGCTTCGTCATTAGCGGTGGAGGTAGCTCTATGTCGGAAAACATACTGCACTCCTAGTGGGGGGAAACGTTATCCAGTTGAGAGTTTTTCTTAGAGTCCCAGGAAAAAGGATGGGTCTTCCCAGGAAGCCAGGGATACAGGTACATCAAAGCCTGTATTCAGTTGCACTGCTTTGAATGACAGTGAACTGACCGGTGGACTCTTTAAAGTTAGAAGAGTCATGTTTTGGGAGTCATTTTCTAGAGCTCAGTATCATACCCGGATTTGCTGAAATCTTTTTCCTCTGCTCCATCCACCACCAGCTCAGATGAAAGCAAGGCTATAAGCTACCCACCTGCTTCCCTCTAAAAATGCTTATATCCAGAAATGCCTACCCCAAGGCACAGTCCAGATACAGACGGATGGGACATCAGATCTGCCACCATTAAAGTTGAGTCTAAAAGCCAGATAGTCACCGGGACTGTCTATTACATTGACAGTGGACCGAACTCTACATTTGCAAGACATCAGGCAGACATGTCCTCTCCTATTTATAAAGACCTTAAGAAGTGTGGTCTTTTTATCCTCCCTGTTGCTGCTATTGTGTGACATCTGTTCCATCTGCATCCCTCCTGTGACATCATGCATGGATGTGTCCAGAATCTGAAGGCAATGCCACGTTTAGATCTCAGGATCATAAGCATCACCTCTAAGCACTGGGAAAGGACTGCCTCAGCCCAATGAGCTGTCTCTGTAGCTAATATTGATGTACATAGCTTAATCCTTAAGAAACTGCTTCTGTTGTAATAGTCCATGGGTGATTATAAACTGAAAAAATGTCACAGTCTGGATTCTATAAGGCAGTATTACTGAGTTGTGTTTTCCTTTCCCATCCTGTATCCTCATCCTGGTGAGCAGAGCCCGTGTGGTCCCTACAAAGACCCTATGGCTCTAATCAGGTCCCAAGCCCCATCCCTGAGCTAAAGGCTTTATGAAGCCAAATCCTGACCTGGCTCTATGGAGAATAAGCTCCCAGAAGAAAGTGTGGCTCCCAGTGAATGCCACAGTTCCCTCAGCAATGAAATTAACAGACCACTGGCCACTGCTAGGAACTCAGACTCAGACTCAGGCTCTGGCTTGGTCACTGACAAGATGGGTGGTTATAAGGTAGAAACCACAGTCTCTTTAAGCCCCAGCTTCTTTGAGTGTAAAGTAGGGAACTACAGTTCTTTTCCCACGGGGCTCTCAGATGAATTAAGCATGTGTACATCACACCTTAGCACTGTGTCTAACACACCATACACATTTAGTGTTGGCAAATATGATTAGAGATATAGTAACTACTAGTTTCCACTTGCTTAGACTATGCTGTAGCTTGGACTGTGAAGCTGAAGGTCCTCATGTTAACAGATCTGTCCCTGGGGTGGCCGTCTTTGAAGGTCATGGTGCCTTCAGGAGGTGGGACTTAGTAGGATATCGCTCAGTCACGGGAGGTGTGCCTTTGAATGATGGCACTCTGGCCACATTCTCTTTCTCTTCTCTTTCCTGGCCATACGATGAACAGTTTTCTCTGACACAGGCTGACACACCATTGCCATTCAGCATCCCACAAGAGAGCATGGACCAGAACCTGCATAAACAAAGCATCAAGATGAACCTTTTCTCTCTCTAATTATCTGAAGTATTTTATTACAGTGAGAGAAAGCTGACTAATACAGAAGATAAAGCAAAAGTCTAAGCATCCAGATTTTAATGTCTAATCCACCGATCACAGTAACTTTCTTCAGAATAAATCCAAAACTTCTGAGTCCCAGGTCAAGGTGTCAGCAGAAGCCAAATCTACCCCCAGCAAACCTAGTGTTTGGCGTCTGTGGCAACAGTACCACCTCCAGCACCATCACTGGTTAATAATTTCTCAAAGCAGGTTCCACCAAGCCAAGCCACACTAATGCCAAGACGAAGCCTTAGATCGTAAATCCATCAGTGGTCTAAGATTTATAGTCTATGGTGAGCCTTCCTCTGGCCACTTCCTTCTGAGGATTCTTAAGGTAATGGTTGGCATGATGACCATGAAGACAATGATGAACTGCCACAAGAGTGTGCAGTAGAGAGCACAATCCTGTCACAGAACACAAAACTGTCCCCATGAGCCACCAACACGTCAACCAGAAAGGTTGTCAGCCTCTGAGCAAGGCAGCATGCTGAGTGAAGATTTACTTTTTACATTTCACTTGGCAAGTAAATAAATAAATAAATAAATGAACACATAAGTAAATAAGTAATACAACTGCAGCCAAAAGTTTAATGACTTCAAAAGCCTGTCACAAAACTGTGGAAATAACTTCAGTAAAATGTCACACATTCATCCTTACTGTCTGACTTCAGTGCACACCACACCTTCTGCAAATAATCTCCTCATTCCATGACTTATTTTTTTTTTTAAAGAAAGAAAAGAAAGCTGAGAACCAGCAGGAAAAGCTTTGCACTAAGTATTCATTTTGCCCAGGGCTTGCACATCAAGTAATGTCTTTGAACATCCTCATCAGAAAGGTAGATAGGAATTCTCATTATGTCTCTATAGCAACCTAACATTTATCTCAAATTCCTATTTGGCCAGCAACCAAAGCTATAGTTAAGTCAAATGAGGGGTTTTCCCTGGAAATCCAGAGTTTTCTGATTCACATTATATTTTTAGGTATCAGTTCAGAAGTTGTTGGGTTTTTTTTTTTCTTTCTCTTTCCAGGTGAGTTGTAGCATAAAGGAGGTGAGGGTCTTCAATCAGGGGCATGTCCCCTTAGCGTTCCTGAAGCCATTTTATCTGGCTCTCAGTAATTGTGTCTCCAAGCTGGTTTCCTGTAATGTATCTGTGGCAGTTCACTTTTTGTTACTGTGACAGAATAACCAAGCAGGCTAACTGTATAGAGAAAAGAGGTTTATTTAACTAATACTTATGCCCATTCAAGGGCCAAGACCATACAATTACCACTGATCACCACAGTGGCAGGAAAACACTGGTAGAGACAACAACACTTCAGGATAGGAAGTGAGGGTGATTCAGGAGTCAGCTTTACTCTTATAACAACTTAATCTTAAGACTCCACAGTCCCCATAAGAAGTACTTCAATTCCTCAAAAAGCAGGTGCCCTCTTGACCTAATGTCCTTCCACAAGGCTACAACTCTCAGTGCGACCACACTGGGGCCAAGTTTCTAACGTGTGGACCCCCTCAGAAATTATATCTAAACTACAGAAACACCATCTCTCCATCCGGTCCCCACAGCAGCATCTGTGCTGGTGTCCATGGATGGATCACTGTCTCAGACAACCGGCCCTTCCTAGGCCTGCAAGAGCTCTCAGCTCCCTCCAGGCCCATCCCAGGGACCAGGAAACTCTCTGAGCTCTTACAGAGGTTATCCCTTACTACTGCTGCCCAACCATGTCAATGCAGAGACGTCCTGTACTTTAGCGGGTATACAGAGCACACGTGAGTGAGAAACGGGGTAAAATACTGACAAACCTGTGTGGACCTGGGCGCCTAGACAGAATGACGTTCAGCCAAAGATGCTGAGAGTTATGACACCCAGAGCCTATGATTGCGTCAAAGATTTCCTGCAAGGTAAGAAACCGCAGAACCGTCAGTGTCAGGTGGTGCGATGCGGGGACGATTCCGGAGAGCATCTGTCCTCCATCACTTTGTGTGTGGAAGGACAGGAGAGGCAAAGGGATGCAGACGGTTCCTAGAAGCTGGACAAAGTAAGGACGCTGATTTTCCCCGGGGGTCTCCAGGAAGGAATGCAGAACTAGAGTACCTTAGTTTCAGCCCAGTGAGACCTTTGGAGGGCTTCTGACCTCTGGAACTGTAAGATAATAATAAATTTGTGTTGTTTTAAGCCACCGAGTTTTGTGGTCCTTTGTTTTAGCAACTATAGGAATCAACTGTTTTTCAGTGCCAGGAATTGAACTCAGGAACTTTTCTACGAAAAGCAGGCATTCTGCCCCTGAGTTAGGCTTTCAAGCCAAAGGCCATGACTTTTCTTGAACTTTTCGGCTTCAAGACATCAGACCTTCTCAGCCCTCCCTTCCTGCTCTCACGGCGACCACCCTTCCTTCCAGCTAGTTCACTCTTCCCCAGGAACAGGTCTTAGCCAGTGTTCTCCTCTCCAGCTCTGCATAGGAACTGTAAACCCCGAGTTCCGACTCATGTGGCCCCGTGGCTACGGAAAACAAGTAGCCAAGCTGGCCCAACCCATCTGTTAGCAGCAGAAACTTGACAGCAGCCTCAGCACACTGGTGTTCAATTTCTCTTGCATAAAGGATTTTAAGAGAAAAATATTTAGTTACTGTCTTAGACACTGTACTAGTGCTGTGAAGAGACACCACGACCCAGGCAGCTCTTCTAACAGAACACGTTTAATTGAGGGGCTTGCTTACAGTCTCTAGGGCTATCCTGATACTAGCTCTCTAAAAGTCACAGTTTGGGGTAATGTTTGGACCTGAATAAAGCACACGGCTGTGAGTGTTTCTGCCTAGAGCCTGAGTTTCTTTTCTCTTATCATCCATCATTAGTGCTAAACTGGATGTGGTGGTATATTGTCTATAATACCAGTACTCTGAAGGCGGAGGCTGGAAGATTGAGCATCTGGGGCCAGCCTGAGCTACATAGCAAGACCCTGTGAAAGGACAGGAGGGGGGACTTAGAGAGAGAGTAAAAGTCAGACCTGGAGGGACAGAATATCACCAGATGAGACGATGAGCATTAGCTGGTCACTCTGGAATCCACTAGGGACAAAGGCAGATACCAAACGTGTATGGAATGTGGGTGCTTTGGAGGCAGTCATAGTGAGATCTTTGGTTTCCAGAAGAGCCTGGGTTCCTGACCCAGACAGAGGAAAAACTTCAAGGGTTGCCTGAGACTGCTGATGTCATGGCTGTCTGCAGAGTGAGATGGGGCCACCGGCATGCAAGCACACGATGGGACCAGTCTCGGAATGTGTACATTCTGAAGATAGATAAAACTGGACAGCAGGTAGCTCGAGAGGCCAGGAACTAATAAAGGCCCACAGGGACAGCTCGCCAGAGCCAGCCTGAAGACATACATACCTAGGGACAGAAGGAAAACCCCGCCTCAAATATCAAATGAGTCCCCTTTGGCCAAGGACTACTATCATAATCCTGTCCTCCCCTAGCCCAGGAGGAGTTTGGTGTGGAAGAAAACGGGGCCATCTGTTTATATTAAGAGCTCCTGGGGCTGGAGAGATGCTTTATTGGTTAAGGGCACTGACTTATCTTACAGAGTAGCAGAGTTTGATCCCAAACACCCACATGATCACTCACAATCTGTACCTCCACTCCCAGGGGTTCCAACACCCTCTAATGACCTCCCAGAGCGCCAAGCACCACAGTGTACAGTCATACCTGCAGGCAAAACACCCATGCAGAAAATAATAAAATAAAATGACAATATTAAAAACGAAATAAAAAGAGCTCCTAACAGACTAGTGGGAAAGGGGTACAGACGAGGAAGCAGTGTTAGTGACGAATCATCAGTTGCCTCTGGATCGTGGACGAGCCACCTGGGTGACTGACTGCACAGGGGGCTGGAAGCTGTAAAAGCCTCTAACTCTAACTGAAGTTCTCAAACTCGAAAGACAAACGCCTGCCTGCTTGGTTACTGAACACAGAGAAGAGAGGAAATCCCAGGGAAAGAAAGCCCTTGGGATTGGTACAGGGCTTGAAGCCTGGCAAAGGCGTCAGGAAACGTTATAGGAAGGAAATAGAACCCAAGCCTGCAGCTGTTGTTCAGAATGCCCTGCTTCTCTTCTCTTTGAATGTTTCCTTCCCTGTGACCGCTGGCAGCATTCACATTATATGCGGAGTTGGCTGAAAGACTGGTACCACCGCTGTCTTGGGTTTTGTTCTGCTTCTTGTTTTGATTTCAGGACAGGGTCTCCTGTAGCCCAGGCTGGTCACAAACTCACTATATAGTTATGATGACCTTGACCTTGACCTCTTGGTTCCCCCCATGCTTGTGCCCTCCAAGTGCTAGGATTACAGGTGTGTATCACTGGGCCTGGTTTGTTTGGTTTGGTTTTGGTTTGGCTTTTTTGTTTTGTTTTGTTTTTAGAATGCTCTAAGTATTTTTAGATGAATAAGTCTGGAAAGTCATGTCCAGCACACACAATGTCCGGGATTCCTGTTAAGTGAACTTATTTTGGCTGCTCCTGCTAAAAAGGAGAGAGAGAGAGAGAGAGAGAGAGAGAGAGAGAGAGAGAGAGAGAGAGAACCATATCTTAAATATGTCTGCTCAAGTTCACATGGTAAAAATTTACATCCGGAAGAAACACTGTTTAGGAGGTAGAACCTGTAGGAGGTTCTAAGAGCTGGTTGTGGTGGCAGCACACACCTTTAATCCCAACACTCTGGAGCAGAAGTGGGTGGATCTCTGTGAGTTCAAGGCCAGCTTCTTCTAGATCTTGAGCTGTAGGCCTGTGGGAGTTACATAATAAAAGCCTTTTTAAAAAAGAAAAAGGAAACAAACAGAAACAGGTAAAGTCAGTTCCTGGTGCGCACTTTAGTACAGCTACCTTTGAAGTGAGCCGGGTTCCTGCCAAACAGATGAGCTGTGCCCGATCTTCTCTCTCCCTTCCCGTCCCCACTCCACCCTCCCTGTTCACTTGTACACATGTGTAAGCAAAGGTACACTCCTTATCTGAGCTCTCACCTCCCACTTGGAGGTGACAGGTAAGAAGGCCCTCACCAAGTATGGGTCCTTTGACTCTGGACTTCTCAGACCCCAGAACTGTAGGAAGTAAATCTCAGTTCTTTTAAATCACCCAGTCCCTGGTATTCTGTTACCATAGCACAAAATAGATTAAGGCGGCCCTATGAAACAATGACTGTGTTCATTTGATTCATGCTAATGACCATCTTACTGTCCACATTCATCCTATAGCATCATGCTGCGGACCTGGTATAGACACAACAGAATTTCTTTTAAAATAAAAAAAATTTTAAGGAGATGTGTAGCTGAATTTTAAACACACACACATATTGTTTAAGATAAGAATCACTATTTGGGCAGTCATCCGTGGCCCCATAAAGATTTTCTGTACTCTGAATGGCTCATGAATGGTCTATGAAATCCTTTGATTTATTTATGCATGGACACATTATTGTGTATATTGTTGGAAAATCTAGAGTAGGATTCCAACCAGATACAACACCTCCTACTGAAGTTGCAAACTATGGTTATGTACCAAATAAAGTAATTGGTGTAAAGTTATCTGTATATACAGGCCCTGCGTTCAATGCTGAGCACTGGAAAAACAAACAAACAAACAAACAAACAAACAAACCCTTAGTGACAGTTAAACCTTAAAAGGCAGTTGTACGGCCTGAGAGACACCTCCGTGTTTAAGAGCTCTTGGTGCTTTCCTGAGGACCAGAGTTCCTAGCATCCATACTGGGAAGCTCGTAACTGCCTGTAACTCCAGATATAGGCGATTCCATGCTCTCTCTCTCTCTCTCTCTCTCTCTCTCTCTCTCTCTCTCTCTCTCTCTCTCTCTCTCTCTTCCCACTCTCCCTCCCCCCCATTTTAAAACATAACAAATCTTAAAAATAAATAAATTAAAGACAGGTATGGTATCACCTGCCTATAATCCCAGCATTTCAGGAGGGAGGCAGAGAATCGTCAGAACTACAGAGGGAAATTCCTGTCTCAGAAAAGAAAGGAAAAAAGGAAAAAAGAAAAAAAGAAAAAAAGAAAGAAAAATATCACCTTCAAGAACATGTATAAAATATAGATACGCGCTAAACCCTCAGGGTTTGCATGTAAATACTCGGCAAGTATGGCACTCAGTGAAGTCTTCTATCAGCTTTCCTGCCGGGAAACAGCAGCACCCAGTCTGCACTGCTTAGGCAGAGGGATGTCCCTTCTAAGGCACTGGGACACATTTTATGTTGGGGAACCAGGGATTCAGGCTTGGATGGGGCCCAACCAGGAGCAACCAGTACTTTCCCCCTCTCAGGGTTGGGTTGTTAGGCCAAAGCTTCACAACATACCCCACCTTCCCTTAGCATCCAGGACCCAGAACCTGCCCTGTAGCTGCACAGTTGGTCACAGGCAGACCTGCAGTCCACCATCTGCCTGGAAATGTAGCATTGGCTTCTGAGGTTTCTCTCAAGGGGGATGCTGGAAGAGCATGATCTGAGATGAATAGACCAGGCTGTCACCTGGCAAGTCAAACCACATCTTTTAAGATCAAACAAAACGAAACCCATACTTTCTTGATGGGGGTAGAGGGAGGAGGAGCGGGGAGTATGATTCCCTTTCATGGCGACAGATGTGATGCTCAGATGACCCTGGCAAGGAGACAGAGATGAGCTAGTGTTTGGCCAGGAGGAGCAACCTGCTGACAGATAAGACAGAGCAGGCAGGGGGAGTTCCGCAGAGTGTGGGGTCTGGCGGGGTCTGTTACAGGCCATTAGCTGTGGCTTTTAAGTGATGTGCGTCTTTGTGTACGTGCATCTTCACATGTGTGGCTGCATCTGGTGTACGGAAAAAGTACACAGTCTTTTAACAGTGATTGAGTCTGTGTCTTAGAATTGTGGGGGATCCCATTTCCTCTTTTTTAATTTAATTTTTATTTTTACTTATTCACTTTACATTCCATTCACTGCCCCTCTCTCCTGGTCACCCCTCCCACAATCCTTCCCCCACCTCCACCCCCTATCCCCTACCCTCTTCTCCTCTGAGCAGGTGGGGGCCCCTCTGTGTATCCCCACCCCCACCCTGGTACATCAAGACTCTGCAAGGCTAGGCACTTTTTCCTTACTGAGGCCAGACAAGGCAGCCCAGCTAGAAGAACATATCTCACAGACCGGCAACAGCTTGTTCAGGACCCATGTGAAAATCAAGCTGTACATCTGCTACATAAGTGCCAGGGAGTGGGGATAGGGGACTCGGCCCAGCCTGTGTATGCTTAGTCTTAGCTTCTTTCCATAAGGAGAAAACAAAGATGGGTTCCCCCACCCCCACCCCACCCAGATATGTATACTACA
This sequence comes from Mus pahari, assembly GCF_900095145.1. NCBI lineage: Eukaryota > Metazoa > Chordata > Mammalia > Rodentia > Muridae > Mus > Mus pahari. The sequence continues at coordinate 31,481,662 of NC_034601.1, read as the reverse complement.
TATATATAAAAGCAAAGCTGGAGGTGTCAGTGTGTGACAGTGTGTGACATTGTTTGCCTGGCACTCACAAGCTCTAGGTTTGAGTCCCAGCACCACAAAATAAATAAAGACAACAACAGCAACAAAACAACAACAACAAAAAAGCAAAAAAGCAAAACAAAAACAAACAATGCTCTAGAAGGGTGGGTTTATTATAAGCCAGGAAGAAACCTGCCACCAGGGTTATTAGATACGTTGATGCCATGGTTTTCCTGTACCCCTTGCTTTTTTATTTAGAAATACATTCAAAATTACAGGAAATTGAAAAAGTAAAAACCATGCAAAGAACACCCAACCCCCTCTGCCAGAGTCATTCATTGCTGAGGTCAGTTTTCCCCCACTTACTCTACACTGTGTCATGGTCATTTAACAATGCGTGAGAAGCATGCTCGCACAGGATTCTCTTTAAAACACAGCGCCGAGGGACTGGAGAGAGGACTCGGCAGGCAGGAGCGCTGCTGCTGCTTCTGCAGAGGACCTAAGTTTCCTTCCCACTATGGCTCACTACCACCTGTAACTCCATCTCCAGGAGATCCAACTCCCTTGTCTGGTCTCCAAGGACATTCACAGGCACATACCCACAAACATAAATAAATAAATAAATAAATAAATAAATAAATAAATAAATAAATTTTTAAAAATCTAAATAAATGCAATACAAGCAGCTGAGAAGTGGCAGTGCAAGCCTTTAATCCCAGCATTGGGAGGCAGAGGCAGGCTGATGTGTGTGTGTGTGTGTGTGTGTGTGTGTGTGCATGTGTGTGCATACATGCACTTGTGTATATGTATATGTATGTACCTTGCAGGGATAGATGTGTAGTAGAAGGGAAGAGCTATGGAAGGTCATGGTTGTTAAAGCTCATCAAGGAAGAGGCTGGAGAGATGGCTCAGTGGTTAAGAGTGCTGGCTATTCTTCCTGAGGTCCTGAGTTCAATTCCCAGCAACCACATGGTGGCTCACAACCATCTGTAATAAGATCTGGTGCCCTCTCCTGGCCTGCAGACCTACACACATGCAGAACACTGTATATATAATAAATAAATACATCTTTCTTTTTTTAAAAAAAAATACATCATTTTAAAAAAACTTGTCAAGCACATAGGATGCTGTCTGTTTCTTTGTCTCTGCGGGGTTTAAATTATTTTCTGTAATAAAAAATTATCACAAAACAGCCGAAGGATTTTTTAAAATTTCAGCAGCTTAAAAGTCACTCTGAAGAATTCCCCTGACTTGACTGGAGATTAATCACTGTAGAGATTAGTCAGTCAAATGATCACAGCAAAAAGAACCTGGGAGTCTGCTGTGGAGCATTTTAACTATGTACAAAGGGTTGGAAGGCATCGGCAGCATGCGTAGCTTGGTAGTTGGGTGCGTGCTTAGCGTATGCTGAAGTCCTGGGTTCAATCTCCAAAACCAAAAAAATAAAAAAAAATCAGTTAACTGGAGACCTTTACCACCAAATCCAAGGTGACTCTGGAGCATACCAGGACATTCTCCCTGGAGCCTGATGGATCCAGTTATGACCTCTGACCTTATCCTCGTGAACCAACTATTAGATGGTTCAATTCTTTTCATTTTTTTCTTTCTTTTCCTTTTTTCTTTCCTTTTTTCTTTCTTTTTCTTCTTTCTTTTTCTTCTCTCTTTCTCCTTTTCTTTTTCTTTCTTTCTTTTTTCCTTCCTTTCTTCCTCTCTTCCTCTCTTTCTTTCTTTCTTTCTTTCTTTCTTTCTTTCTTTCTTTCTTTCTTTCTTTCTTTTTTCTTTCTCTTTTTTTGGACTGTACTCCCACAAAATGAAAAACAAGACAAAAAAGAAAGAAAAACAAAACAAACAAACAGTGAAAACCACAAGGTTGCTCTGGTTCCTTTTGCATGTCCTAGAGTAAGCTTTGCTCATACGGTGCTAAACTCCCCTCCCAGAGCCAGTCCCTACGTTCTTTGGAACAGGTGATCTATGACGTCAAACTGAGCATGCTCAGCAGCATGTGCCCTGCTGTACACAACTGAAAGTCGTTCCTGTGTGAAGTGTGTGTGTGTTCTCCCAATCCAAGCCCCTTGCCGTACTCATTTGAGGGGCACCACTTGAGCTTGCTATACTGATCCCGTCTTCATTCCTTGAGCTCCTGGCTTTTCCTCTGGGGTTTGTGCTCACCAAGAGGGCAAGCCTGCTGTGCTCAGGTTGGAAGCTCTGAGACTTCCTCCTCCACTATGGTCAAAAACAAAATGACAGACCAGTAAGATGGCTTGGAGGGTGAGGTTGACTCCCTGCCAAACTGGGGGCCCAAATGGATTTCCAGGCCTCACATGGAGGAAGGAGAGAGCTGACATCTATAGATTGTCCCCTGATTTCCACAGGTTTCCTGTGGCATGTACATGTATGTGCATGTGTGCACAAGCAAACAGACAGACAGACAGACAGACACACACACACGTACACACACACACCCCTAAAAATGTGACTCAAAAAAGGAATAGAGTTACAGTAATTTAAAGATCTAAGTTGGTTTTATTTTGTGCTTCTAGAATCAGGCAACACTCCATTCTGTAAAGTAGAATTAAAAAAAACAAAAAAAACCCTGTGGGCTGGCAGAAAAGATTGGTTTTATAGAAGAAAGGAAATGAAAGAAAAGAAAAGAAGAGAAAAGAAAAGAAAAGAAAAGAAAAAAGAAAAGAAAAAGAAACCAATCAAAGCAAATGGATTAGTTATTTCAATGTTACTTTCCTTGTACAGCTATGACAGAAAGACACCAGTGAGTTGGTTACCAGGTTAGTTCAGGTTGGCCTCTGAGTGTAAAGATTGAGGCAGAGGAACCTTAGATATACCACTGGTCTGTTTGGGAAGCTTGGATGTTTTCTGATTTTTTCCCACTAGTTTTGGTTGGTGAAGGAAAACTAAGCGCCAGGAAATCTATTCCCATTTCTAGGCTGGTCTGTTGAGACCTAGTGCTGAAGCTTATACAAATCAACGATGTCTTGTTTCAATTCTTCCAAGTACCCTGCAACGACTGGTTCATTTGCCTCTCCAGACAGTTCTCCTGAACAGGACCTAGGAATAGGAACATACCTGTGGGTTGTGACCCCTTGGGGCAATGATGCTATCACAAGGGTCACCTAAAGTCATCTGCATACCAGATGTTTACATTATGATTCATAAGAGTAGCAAAACTACAGCTATGAAGTAGCAGTGAAATTTGGGGGTCACCACCACATGAGGAGTTGTATTTAAAAGTCACAGCATGAGGAAGGTTGAGAATCACTGCTCTAAATCCTCTCAGCCTGGAGGCCAGCTCTCTCCTAAGTAGCAATAGCTACCAGAGAGGATCAATGATGTAATATGGGTACTCAACGATGCTCAATGTACTTCCCATGATGCAACCACTTCAATGGGAGACTCAGTGCATCTCAAGTGCCCAAGCTGTTCTTGCTCTCGCAGACTTGGAGAATCACTATGACAGAGACTGTACTTGGACCCAGATGTTTTCGGGTTCCTCCTCTTAACCTCAACACTAACCTCCATCCTTGCTGGGTGGGCTCACTGTAGGGATGTTTTCCACCCTTGCTACTGTGAACAAAAGTCCTCTGAGGGACTTCAACACACATGTTGAAGACCCTGAAGACAGGCTGACTAGTACTTTGTGACTGTGAGGAGATGAGCTGTTGCAGATTCAAGGCCAACATTTTCATGAGTTGCCTTCTGTTCCTTGATTAGCCACTCACCGCCAACCCCTGAAGCTGACCCAATATTCTTGAGGCGACTTACGGAATGTGTTGCTGAACTTAGCCAGCTCACTACCAGGTTTCACTCCAACCCTGAAACTAAGACATTTGAGACCCGGTTCTACTGTAGCCCCCATTCCCCCACCAACCATTCCTGGATTCCCACCAATGTGTTTCCCTCCCAGCACCACGCCCTCTCCCTCCTCTTCCTCTCTTGAGAATGCCATGCTGGCTAGTTTTATGTCAACCTGACACAAGCGATAGGGAGGAGGGAGCTTCAGTTGAGAAAATGCCTCCATAAGATCCAGTTGTAGGCAAGATAGAGGGCGTTTTCTTAACTAGTACTTGATGGGGGATGCTTTAGCCCATTGTGGGTGGTGCCAGGCCAGGACTGCTGGTCCTGGGTCCTATAAGAAAGCAGGGGAGCGAGCCGTGAGGAGCACACCAGTAAGCAGCACCCTCCATGGCCTCTGCATCAGCTCTTGGCGCCAGGTTCCTGCCTTGCTTGAATTCCTGTCCTGATTTCTTTTGCTGGTGAACAGCAATGTAGAAGTGTAATCTGAACAAACCCTTTCCTCCCCAAGTTGGTCAAGGTGTTTTGTTGCAGTGATAGAAACCCTAGCTAAGCCAACTGTCACGCCTGAGTACTGTATTTGCATGCTTTCCACCCCTTCCTTCCCTCCCGTGTATGTGTGTTTAAAAAAATAACTAATAGACTCACTGAAGCTGAGGTTAACTGCATAAGACGTGTACAAAATCAAATAAAGCCAACCAAGATTCCAGCATGGATAAGGACCTCGAAATCTTGCCTGTAACTAAGGAACGATTGACAGTTGGTGCCTGGTGGGGATTGAGAGCCCTTTTTCTTAGGGCATGTGGACACTGGTAGGTTGCCCATGCTCCAGTGGATGGATCCACATTTCCACACACAGTTGCGTCACTTTGTATTCATTGTGAAAACATCTAACAGATTGAAAGGACGGAGTAGGAACTAGAGGTGTGAGTCCAGTTGGAGGTGTGACTTCCCTGGAGGTATTAGTTCAGTTAGAGGTGTGCCTTCCCTGGAGGTGTAAGGCCAGTTGGAGGTGTGCCTTCCCTGGAGGTGTGAGGCCAGTTGGAAGCATGCCTTCTTACCTTGTGCAAGAACCCAGGTCAAACTCTGGGACAACAAAAGAGGAAGGAAAAACAAAAGCTCTATCACGAACCTTTGACACAAGAAGTCATGAGGTGTTTATATAGAACCTACAATGCAAACAGGATTATGACACAAGGGAAGCTTTGGGATAAATGGCAGCCCAGAGGACAATAATCCCAGCACTAAGAGGGCTGAAAGGGATGATATAAGTTCGAGACAGTAGGGGCTATGGGGTAAAGCCCTGTCTCAAAGCAAATGGACTGGAAAGATAGCTGCTCTTCCAGAGGACCCTGGTTCGGTTCCTAGCATCCACACAGTGGCTCAAAACCATCTGTACCAGCCAGGCATGGTGGCGCACGCCTTTAATCCCAGCACTCGGGAGGCAGAGGCAGGCGGATTTCTGAGTTCGAGGCCAGCCTGGTCTACAAAGTGAGTTCTAGGACAGCCAGGGCTACACAGAGAAACCCTGTCTCGAAAAACCTTAAAAAAAAAAAAAATCTGTACCTTCACTTCCAGAGGACCTGACTGCCTCTTCCAGACTCTATGGGCTCTGTACACACATGGTGCACAGGTATACATACAGGCAAATGCTCACACACATGTAATAAAAATAAATATATTTAAATATCCAACTGTCTTCAGGTGTACAGATTACTGCTGTCCTTCAGATGTCTGGCCCTGGATGTCCGAATGTAAAGTTACCATATGGTCCTTGCAATGCCTCTTTCACTAAGCCTTGGATAGAGCTCAGCTCTTCCCACCCTTTGCTGAATTCCAGTATAAAACAAACACCTGGGATTACCGTGTGCTAAAGAATCTCACCCTTCCTGACACTATGGCCCTTTGATGCAGTCTGTCATGTTAGGCTGACCCCCAACCACGGCATTATTTTCATTGCTACTTCATAACTGCAGTTTTGCTACTGTTGTAAATTGTAATGTGACTAAATTCCTGTGTTCTCTGATGACCTGAGGTGGCACTTTAAGTAGGTCAGGGGACACCCAAAGGCTGAGAGAACCACCATGTTAAAGTCCTAGTAAGAAGCTCTTAATTATTGAGTGGTTCAAAAAATGGCTCCCAGAAATGTCCATGTCCTGGCATGTTATGCTAATGGCCAGTAACGAGGTTGCATGTGGAATTTAGGTTGTCAATCAGACAACCCTGAGATCAGAAGAGTGTCCTAGGTTCTTCGGGTGGGCCCAATGTTATCTCCAGAGTCCTTTCATGTAAAAGAGGGAGGCAGGGAAGCCAAAGTGAGAATTAGAGAGACTTTGGGAGTGAAAGTGGCCATAAACCAAGGAAAGCAGAAGCCGGAACGAGGCTGGTTTGCCTGTCTCCAGTCTGACAGCACTATGATGCAATCAAGCAGAGCTCCAGATATGTGAAATGATGTTTCCAGGTCATGTGAAGTCTGGGTCTCTGGGTCTGTGATGACACACTACAGCAACAACAGGAAACTGTGACACTTACCCTTTCAGGGTCTCGGCTTCCTACTGTGTGGGAGGAGGTTCCCCGATCTGACAGTGTATGGTCACAAGTCTTCCTGAGCCATGAAAGATTTGTTCAAACCAAAAGACTGTGGGTTCAAACCACGGCCACTTCTGAAAAACCTCACAAGCTGCTGGGAACTGGCAGTCACGAAAACTAAGCACTGTAAAGGTAAATCAGATAAATCCAAGGTGCCAACACATAAAAAAGGGCCACTGGTAGGCCTCCTTTAGAAGAGATACACACCTACACAAACATACAATTGCCTACCCTCTGAGTGCCGGAGTTATAGGAATAGAACACCATGCTCCTGTGTGTGTGTGTGTGTGTGTGTGTGTGTGTGTGTGTGTGTGTGTGTGTGTGTGTTTAGACCTTTCTTGGGGCTGGAGAGATGGATAAGCAATTAAGATCCATCGCTGTTCCTGCGGAGGACCCATGTTTAATTCCTAGTCCCCACATCTATATCTTTAAGTACAGGGAATATGATGCCCTTTTCTGACCTCCTCAGGTTCTTACACATGTGTGGTACACATCATGCACTCAGGTGTACACACACACACACACACTAAATATTTCTTAAAGATTACATATTAAGGCTATGACTATTTTAGTGTTATACCTTGGTTTAATCTCCAGCATTGCTATTTTTTTTCTAAAAGTAAATAAAATAAAATGTATTTCTAGATGGCATGAATCTAAAGGGACTCAGTATCACCAAATGTGACTTGTACTAGAAATGCAAATGTGGTCTTAAAAGGGTTTTTTGAGATTTTATATATTTTATTTTAATTTATGTATAGGGGTGTTTTGCCTGTATGTATGTCTGTGCACTGTGTGTATATAGTGCCCTCAGAGACCTTAAGAAGGTTATAGATAGCCTATTAGAGAATTAGAGAGTTGTGAGCTGCTATGAGGGTGCTGGGAATTGAACCTGTCTCCTCTGAAAGAGCAGCCAGTGTGCTTAATGACTGAGCCAACACTCCAGCCCATAAACAGAGTTTTATAAGAAGTTTAGGAAGTGTTGTGAATTCTCTCATGGTTTCAGAAAACTGATTGTGTGGAAGAATGTCATTGTCCTTAAGAAATGCATGTTGAACTGTTTCAGAATGAGCTGTATAAATACTAAAATATATATCACAAATATTAATAATTGATCTGCATGGTGGTTCAGAGGTCTTTGTTGCACGGTCTGCCTGGGTGTTTGGAAATTCTACAATAAAAACTAGAGAGAAGGGAATGGAGGAGTAGCTCAGAGGTTAGGAGGTCAGAGGTTAGGAGGTCAGAGGTTAGGAGGTCAGAGGTTAGGAGGTCAGAGGTTAGGAAGTCTATGACTCTTGCAGAGGACCAGGATTTAGTTCCCATCACAAGTGTCTGGCAGGTTACAACCACCTGTAACTCAACCTCCGAGGCAGCTGACACCCTCTTCTGACCTTCTCAGACACCCATGCATGAGCGAGCATGTGCACGCGCGCGCGCGCGCGCACACACACACACACACAAATCTTAGAAAAAAAGCTATGGAATATGAAACATATAAAATAGACTTATATGAAAACTTAGAAAGTGAAAATTTTTAAAAGCTAAGGGAATTTGTTTCTAAAACTATTCATAAGCACTTATTCAACTCTTATTCCAAACTTTACATTTTAGTTTTAAACTCCTTCTACAGAGTTTTCTTTCTAAAATAAATTGTATCCTCAACAGTATAAAATTTAGTAAATAAAATTAATAGTATTGTTGGTGATAGAGCTCAGTGGTAGCGTGCCTGCCTAGTACATCTAAGGCCCTGAGTTCAAATGTCAGCCCTTCCCCTATCCCCCCCCCCAAAAAAAAAGAAAAAAAAAGAAAAAGAAAAAAATAATTGCAGTAGTTCAGATTTTGGCAAATGTGATCACATGTAAAATAGCTTTAGTACATTTCCAGTTAGAAAGTTCACGGCATAGGATGATGTCATTCTATGAATCAAGGGAAACGGCTTCCCTCCAGATGAAGCCCAGTTTGGTAGAGGGGGGATTTTTGGTCTCAGCAACTCATAGATTTCATTTCTTGATTTTGACAACAAAACAGATAGAAATGAAACTCTAAAATAAAAATGGAAACTTATGGACAAGTGATAAATGCATTCAGGACCACTATTAACTATACCTCAATATCCCATACACCACAGGAGACAAGACACCGCAAGAAGTTAGTTATTTACTTGAAAGGCCCAGAGCTAAGCCACCTCCTTGTTACTAACAGATCCATAAGAAGCTATAACAGGGAATAAAGGAAAAACATTCTAATTAGCCTAAGATTAAGAACTGGTAAAAATATAATATAAGACAGATATACACAAGTTTCTTTCTAAGCTTTTTTAAATATCTGATTTCTATTTGTATTAAAACAACAGCCAGATGTGGTGGCACACAGGGCTGGAGAGTTGGCTCAGCTTTTAAGGACACGCAAACACCCCAGTCCAAACACCTCATCTGTAACTCCAGTTCCAGGAACTCCGGCATCCTCCTCCTAACTCTGCAGATCTGCGTGCATAAGCAGAGTGCATATATACGTATAGGCAAAACACATATACATATAAGATAATAAATATATCTAAAAAAGAAGTTTGAGTTTCTGTGCCTGGGTTCAAATAATAATTAATAGTTTAATGTTTAAAATGTTCAATCAGTGTTTTAAGTTAAAATACAGTTAAAATCTGCACTGTCGCCCCCTAGCAATGGGCACAACCTTTGGTTGTGTTCTTCTATCAGTTGGGGGCAGAGCGGATGGCACTCCTTTGTTTATCCTATCCTGATGACTGGCTTGGTGGCCAAAGCTGTCTTATGCCTAGGACTCATAAAAATCCAATCCAATCCAATGCAGGCAGCCCAGCGTAGGAGGAAAAAGACAGACAGAAACCTGTGGCCCTCCATGCCACCCACGGACCCGCCCTGCAGCGCTCAGCACCGGCGGGCCATGGAAGCCAGTTTGCTGCCCTGCAGAGGGAGTCAAGAGGGAGTCATCACACTGTGCAAGCATGTGGTGGTCAGACGGGAGAGAGAAGTGGACCAGCCTGGGCAGTATGAAGGGAGATGGGACTGGAGACTCAAGGGTGGAGAGGAGTAGCCTGTTGTGAGTGGCCAGCCCTGTCACCTGAGAACACAGTGAGGTCCCAACTCGAGCTGCCTCTGAGGGCCATGTTTGAGTCCATGGCTATACAGCAGCAGGGGTCGGGGACAATGTCTGTGTGTTTGTGGCTCATATTAACCACTAGAGAACATGAGGATGTTCCTGGTAGGGGCAGCTGCCAGGGAACACATGGATGTCTCCACTCACTGCGCACTCCCCTCCTCCATGTGGCACTCTGGGGAGCTTGTCCCATCTCTAACTGGTGGCAGCACTCAGGAGAACAGACCCTGCACCTCACCCAGGCAGAACAATGGAGCTGACCTGGAAGCATGATTGAGGGTGGGAACGGGAGAGTTGACTCTGCCTCCTGCTGAGGGAGGCTTTGGGTGGCCTAGTCTCAGTAGTGCTGGGGAGCTCCCCCTGCTGGTTCAGTAAGGAAGAGCTGGTGGGCTGAGCAGCTCAGCTACCACCCAGGCCCAGATCCAGGCCTCTAAGTTGGCCCACCCCAAAATCCATAGTATCTGAGAACAGATGGCACACATGAAAGGACCAATCCGGTGATCCAAAGCCTCAGCATCTCTATGACACAAGGCAACAACCGAACAATCAGGAGGGGACACAAGGTAACAACCGAACAATCAGGAGGGCACTGGTGAGGTCCCACAGAAGCCAGTGATCTGGAACCAGACCAATGACTCATGGCAGTGAACAAATCCGAGTGAAGATGTGTGGACAGAGGGGTAAACTGTGGGGCACACTGACACACTACAGCTTCCACGATGGTATGTTTTCTATGCTTTGTTTTTGTTTTGGGGTGTGTGTATGTGTGTTTGTGTGTGTGTGTGTGTGTGTGTGTGTTATTTTGGGTGGGATTTGCAAGGCCGAAGAGCAGATATGAGGGAATGGGGGATATGAGCAAGACTGGGGTGCATGATGTGAAACAAAGAATCAAAAAAAGTTTTTTTTGTTTTTTTTTTTTTTAAATCTGTACTGTGATTGACACAGAAAATTAATTTAAATGGGCGATAGAAACCATAGCCAGGAGCTCTGCTACCACCTGGTGGACCTTATGTGAATTGCAGGAGAAGCCTGCTAAGAGTCCAGAAATTCCTTCAGTTTTTCCTTTCAGATTTTTTTATTTTGTACTAATACATAAAAAATTTAATTTTCTTGTTAGGATGAGGGTAAAGGTGTAAGGAGAGGAAGGATATGGTAAAAAATGGGAATAAAAAAGAAAGAACAAAACCTAATAAAAATACACAAAAGGCATGAACAAATAATTTGCCATTCCACGAGAGAAGAAACATCTGTTTAGTGAGCAGGTTCCTGTCCCGATGGGCTGCAAGCAGACTTCTGCAGTCACTGCTCTGATTTTTTTATTGTTTTGAGACAGGGTCTCTCTATGTAGCCCTGGCTGTTCTGCAACTTAATGTGTAGACGAGGCTAGCCCGGAACTCAGAGATCATCCTGTCTCTGCCTCCCAAGCCCTGGGATTAAAGGTGTGCGCCACCACTGCCTGACTTCTCTATACTACTTTTAACAAAAAGATTTAAAGTGGCTGGGCAGATGGCTCAGCAGGTAAAGCGGTTTCTGTGCAAGCGTGAAGAAGACCTGCTTTTACATAGCCAAAACTTTTGTATGGCTGGGTATGGTAGCGCATCTATAACCCCAGTGTTTCTGCAGGGAGGTGGGAGCTCGCTGGGCAGCTGGATCCCCATGCTCAGAGACCTGACTCCAAACAGTGTAGAAATCAAGAACTAAGAGTCAGGGTTTTCCTCTGACTTCCACACCCACGCTGCCAGGACTTCTGGAGAGTTGAGTAACGAAAAGAGAAACAATAGCAAGCTTCAAGACCATCTGACGCAGACTGTTTTAAACCATCCCTGTGGTGTACCTGGTAAAAATGGAATAGGTAAGAAGGTTGTTACTCCAACAAGTAACAAAGTCAGACTACAGCTTTCTAAGATAAAGCCATTGAAACTGAGGAGACACACCCACCTGTTTCCCTGTTTTCAGACACACCAGAAGAGAGCATCAGATTTCATTACGGATGGTTGTGAGCCACCATGGGGTTGCTGGGATTTGAAC
>NC_034601.1:31446377-31468926 GCF_900095145.1 Mus pahari | reverse complement strand
GCCATTCTGACTGGTGTGAGATGGAATCTCAGGGTTGTTTTGATTTGCATTTCCCTGATGGCTAAGGATGTTGAACATTTTTTCAGGTGTTTCTCAGCTATTCAATATTCCTCAGTTGAGAATTCTTTATTTAGCTCTGTACCCCATTTTTTAATGGGGTGGTCAAAAACAATCTTAAAGAAAACAAATATCCACCATAATCTTGGAAGCAACATGCAAATACAAGGGGATCGCATCTGTCTGTGATTTGGAGTACCATTCTGGGTCTCTTGGGGTCAGTAACTTCCTCTCTTATAAAAGTCTGTTAACATTTTTCTGTAGGAAATTCCTCATTTCTTTCCCATACCCCATCTTCTGTGCTGCTCATGAAACACAGAACAAAAAGCCCTTTGCTAAGGGCAGACAGACATCAGACATACACAACAGATGGCCACAGATGGTAGACAGACAGAAGACAGAGGGAAAGAAATGGATAGTTTAAATTTAGGCTTGCTCTTGGTCTAAACTACTCCAAAAGGAAGAACTGATTTAATTCCTATTGTGACATCAGAGCATAGTTGTACCCTGAGGGATTTTATTGTCTGAACTTTGAGCTATGTGGAGATAAGCAATTTGTTTTTCTAGAAAGAACCAGATAACAAATACATTAAGCTTTATGTGTCATACACTGTTCCAACTGCCCAACTTGGCTGAGGAGTACAAAGGCAGCGACTGTCAATACATAAGCAAACTTCGTGGCTGCTTCCATGAAACTTCAATTATGGACACTGAAACTGAAAGTTTACATCATTTTCATGTTTCATAAAATACCATTCTTCGTTGGACTTCTCCCCTGCCACTTAAAAAATGCCAAAACTGGGGCCTGGAGAAACTGTTTTGTGGTTACATGTCTAAAACTCTTACAGAGGACCATTGCCAGAACCCTACCAAGCAGCTCACAACTGCCTGACTCTATCTCCCAGGAATCCAAACGCCCTCTTCTGGACTCCACATGCACTGCACTCACCTACACACACACACACACACACACACACACACACACACACACACACACGTTATTAAAAATAGTCTTAGCCATTGGAGGCACATGCCTTTAATCCCAGCACGCAGGAGATGAAAGTAGGTTAGTCTATGAGACTGAGACTAGCCTGGTCTACAGAGTGAGTTCTAGGGCAGCCAGGGTTACACAGAGAAACCCTGTCTCAAAAAAAAAAAAATTAAATTAAAAAGTCTCAAAAAAATTAAATTAAAAATACAAAGCCTCTTCTTAGCTCAAGGGGTATTAAAAAATAAAGACCTGAACTAGATTTAGTGTGTGATGCAGAAGTTACGCCCCAGGGCTGGCAGTTCTCTAACCTCTGCTCTATCCGGCTGTGTCTGTGCCTTAATTGCTATAGTTTTCACTGTTTAGGAACATGGGGATTGGACTCCCTTTACTGCATCTTGCACCTTATTTTCCATCTCATTTTTAAGTGCCTATCCAATAAGCATTAAAAAGACAGCACATCCCATACATAGCTGCTATTATTCTTAGAAGGTTTCCTTAATTTCCCCCAGGACATCTGAGAATCTGAACATTTTGTAGGTGTTTAGGATTGAAAATTTCCAGTGGTAAAACCCTTCTTTGTACTGTTGAAGAATATATACTTTCTAGGAACTCTGTAGATGAGAATAACTAATTAACAGACTTCTCAGAACAATAAGTTCCAGGTAAGATCTCTGGCTGACTTCCCCTCAAGTCTGTTTTTCTACATCAGTGGTTCTCAGCCTGTGGTTTGCAATAAATAGCTCTGGGGGTTGAGTGGCCCTTTCACAGGGCCATCTGAGGCCATCTTCATATCAGATATGGACTGTAATCTATTATGATTTGTAACAGTAACAAAAATACAGTTATAAAGTAGCAACAAAAATAATTTTATGACTGGGGGGGGGTCACCACAACATGAGGACTGTATTAAAGGATTGCGACATTAGGAAGGTTGAGAACTACCCATTCTATATGATCAATATGCAAACTAAGAAAAAGATCATGATCCATATCTTGCTCTTCACTCCTGTTTGCCAGAGACCACAAGATCGCCACCTTTCAATAGAAAGCTGAGCTGTCACGCAGTATACATGGTTAGAACAGACACAATAACAAGATGGTGGGAGCTTACTTCCCATGAGAGTGTGAGAAATGTCTACCTTATAGGCAGGTGGAAGCTAGCAGTGACCAGAGACATGGTACAGTTCCTAAGAGGACAGAGGGACTGTAAATGTCCCATCTCCACCGAGCATCTTTCACTGTTAAGGGGCCCTTGTTAGGAAAGAGGAGTCCTGGGGTTGTGAGCACTGAATGCCCCTAATGAGATGGGGCCTTGAAGCTTCTGGCCACAATGCCTCTCCCCTGGGCTAGCTGACCCAGATTCTCTGGTTTTAGCTAGGACCTTTGTTCCTGCCAGCCCTCAGAGATTTTTGTACATTTGGCCATTTCCTTCCCCTAAGGTGAGGGAAATATTTTCAAATTCCATTGTCATTTCCAGCAGACCTCTTGAATGCAGCTTCCTCTCTAGTCTAGATTTAATCTCTCTCCTTTTCAAGGTGCACTGGTGGTTTATCCGCATGTATGTCTTTGTACAGATGTTTTGTCCTGAAGTTACAGACAGTTGTGAGCTGCCATGTGGATGCTGGGAATTAAACCTGTGTCCTCTGGAAAAGCAGTCAGTACTCTTAACCACGGAGCCAGCTCCCTAGCCCTCTAGACTCTTAAGTGGAATCAGAGTCTCTTTCTTAAGCGGAATCTCTTACGCAGAAACCAGAACATCTAACTGCTGTCTGACACATAAATCCCTCTCCTCCAACCATGAGGACAAGCTGACCACAAGTGTGAAAAGAGAAAAGGCCACGGAAAAGTCAAAGGATAAAAATGTCAAGTTGTGAAAGAAATATGCTAAGAACACTCGTAATCAAAACAAGAAAAACAATAGGAACCACACAATCGTAATTTTATGCTAGACACCAGTCCCTCGGTGTTTAGAGGGGATTGACCCCAAGACTTTGGAGTATTCCACAATCTTTAGCTGCTCAAGACATTTATATGAAATGACCTAGTATTCATGTTTTACACACACCCTCCCATAGACACTTAATTATGTCCAGCTTATGTTAATATCTAATACAGTATAAAGGTTACGTAAACCATTCTTATAATATTTACAGAAACGTAATTTTTAAAAAGTCTCAGCCTGCTCAGTACGGAGCTGCTTTTCCAAATATTTAAATTTATTTTTATTTATGTGTGTGTCCATGTACCAAATTCATGCAATACCCAGAAGAGGCCAGAAGAGGGTGTGGAATCTCCTCAATTTGTCATGACAGGTTTTTGTATGATACCCTGGCATCCAAACCCAGGTCCTCCGCAAGAGCAGCTAGTGCTCTTAACCACTGAGCCCTCTCTCCAGCTCCATTCCCCTAATCTTTTTTTTTTTTTTAATATAAAGTTTATTGAATCTACATATGCAGAACCTGAAGACAGGAAGGGTCAGTAGTATTTAGATGCATTAAAAAAAAAAAAAAAAAGGGCTGGAAATCTCCCATCAGAATTTAGAAGGCATGTTTCTTCATTTTATAAAAATAAATATCTCTGCAATGTTCATGATATCTTTATAGTCTGAGAAATAAAGTCACTGGGGAGAGTTGTTATTGTTGCTGTTGTTTGGGTTTCAAGACATTCCATGTAGCCCAGGCTGACCTTGAATTTCCTCCGTAGTAATCGTGAGCTTTTGGTCCTTCCGACCGTCTCCCAGGCAGTGGAATCACAGGTCTACCACACTTGGTTTTGTGCTGGGCTGGAGATGAGACCTACGGCTTTCTGCATGCCACACAAGCACTCTGCCAACTGGGCCATAGTACTAGCTCCTAAACAATTGCTATTTCATATTTTATTGTATTTACCGCGGGGGGTGGGGGGCATTCCTGTGTCGTGACACATGTGTGGAGCAGGGCAAGCTCTTTCACCTGCTAAGCCATGGCTCTGACCCAGAAGTACTGTTATTTAAATAGCCGACATGACTCAGCGGAGAAAGGCACAGTCAAGCCTGATGACCTCAGTGACCTGAACTCACATGGTGGAAAGGGAGAACCGAACCGTTCAAGGTGTCCTCTGCCCTCCCCACGGATGCCATGGTGAGTTAGTGTGTGCACACTTGCTTACACATACACACAAATACACATAGAGAAATAAGTATAAACTTAAAAATAAATACAAGGCTAAACATAGTTGGTCAAGGTGACTCAGGCCTACAATCCCAGCCCTTGGGAAGCTGAAAGAGGAGACACACGAGTTTGAGCCCAGGCTATGAAGCAAGTTCAGAGTAGCCTGTGCTACACAGCCATGGCTCTGTCTCAAAACAAACAAATGGGGGCTGGAGAGGTGTGTCGGCAGAAGACCCAGGGTTCAGTTCCCATACCCACCTGGAGGCTCATAACGGTCTGTAACTCCAATTCCAAGGAATCTGACGCCCTCCTGTGGCCTCCACAGGCATTACACATGTGACGTACTTACAGACATGCAGGCAAAACACTCATGCATATAAAATATAAATGAAGAAATCTTCAAAAATAACTAAGCAAATAAATAACTAACCAGTTGAAAGAACTTACTGAGGTTTTGATTTGTGTACTGCAATTTAATCAAGAGGTTTTTAAGGAACAGACCAAGGATCCACATAACCATCATTAGGAACAGCAACCACACTAGAGACCCTCTCAGACTGTGGCTGGACATCCTTGTTCATCAAAGTTCAATTTCCTGACTGTCCTGTGGAAAATTGACATAAGCTGTAAGTCACTGACACACTCATCTCAGACCCAAAGGACACTACTGTTTTCTCTTCTCCCACAAAACAACAGACTGATTCGTGATCTGTGTTTGACTGATGGGTCGGTGGCTTGATGTTTGGGTCTGTTGTTGTTGTTGTTGCTGTTTCTTTGTTTTGCTTTTGGTTTGTGTTGTTTAGTTTTAAGACAGGCTCTTACTACACAGTTCAGGATGATCTCACTATACGCCCCAGGCTGGCCTCAAATTCAAGCACGGGCATTAACAGAACGTGCCACCATGCCTGGCTCTGGATTTGCCATGCAGGCCGGCTTCCTGAGAGTCTGAGTCATCAATTGCCTGGTATGACTGCCTACAGATTTTATCCTGCCTGGCTCCACCCCACACCTCCACCCGGACCTCCCTGGAAAGTCAACAGATGCCCTGCCTTGCTCAGGCTTGCGGATAAGATAAAGTGGTGTCGCCATGCCCAGAGGGAGCACGGCGATTGATTCCCAACATAACCAGAAAACGATGAGCTATGAGAACTCTCCTGTCACTGATGAATCTGGCCTTTGGCAGTTGATTAATTATCTGCATATGTCAGCATTTTTCCACTAGCCCTGGGGTTAAAGTGTGATCTTCACCAGGCATCTTTCTCTCTGTTTCTCTCTGTCTCTCTCTGTTTCTCAGACCAGCACCAGCAGGTCAGCCACCAATGCAGCCATCTGCTCTTAGCTTGACTGGTGCTATACCCCAGCAGCCAGTCTCCCGAGTGACTGTGAACTGGCACACCCTGGGTCACACCATCACTAGGGGCTTCAATGGAGCCCACAAAACTCAACACCACTTCCCAGGAGACATAGGGAACCTTGATGGTGGAGAAGCCTGCTGACAGCCCTGTCTTACTTGAGATCAAAGCATTTCTGGAGTGTGTCCAGAACTGGGGTGATATTAGGCTCTTTGAGGGTTTCAGTGAATTTCTGAAGCGGTATAGACTCAGAAACGGAATAACCTCATAGGGAAATCGGCTCTGGCAGCCGGGTTAGTTTAGCATAAAATCATAACTGACTTTATATGAATCCTCAATAAAACTCTAATTATTAGCAGCTGTCTATCAGCACCCAGGGAAGAGTGTCTCTCACTGGGTAGTTTAGAGATGTGTGGAGTTTAGGTTTAGCCAGTGTTTATTTAGTGTCCTTAAACTAGCTCCATGATGTTTTTATGTGTGAGTGATTTTTATCCTTTGGGTACTGGGGAGGTCACAGTTTGCCAGGAGAAGTGTCTTGACTATGAGTCCAGCCTAGATTGCTTAGTGGTTCGGTAAGTCCCTGAGCTAGAGTGAGACCTTGTTACAAAAATAAAAATAGAAATAGAAATTTTTAAAAAGTGAGAATTTCATCTTAAAAGAGTTGTGGAAGCCTATGGAAGGCTGTTAGTTTAGAAAACAATGTGACAAGATTTGCTTTCTCTTATTTATTTACTACAGTGCTGGAGACCAAACCCTGGGCTTCACTCACACTAGGCAAATGCTCTACCAACAGTAGTCTCTTGCCAGTCCCCAGAAGGAAATTGGCTGTTGCATGAAGAATGCACAGAAGAGAGAGAGGCTGAGGAGAAAGGTAGAGGGGGATCGGGGTAACACCGCCCTTCAGGGGAGAGAGGGCAGAGTGGTGTAACTGGAAAGGAACAGAGGGTGCAGAACAGCACGTGCCCGCCAAGGACCAAGGCGTGGAGTATGCAAGGAGAAGGACCAGACACACAGAAGCAAAGCAGGCCTTGCCACAGAGCGAGCACTTAGCACCATCACTAAGGACCACATCTTACAGTTGGGGAAGGAAGGAAGAAAAAAGCTAGGGGCTCCGCCTGCTCTGGCTACATCTTATATCACACGCTTCAAATAGTTAAAAACAATTAATTCAAGACTTCAAAAGGTACCCAGGCCTCCTGCCCTGCTTTGCCTTCCTCTTCTAGCCTTGTGCCCCAGGCCTTTCAAGAGGCAACGAGCGCGCAGGATGCAAGAATGACTGCTGCTATTTGAAGATGTCCTGAAGAGAGCCAGGCATGGTGGTGCAGATGTGACCCTAACACGAGAGGTAAATGCTGAGAGGATCAAGAGTTCGATGCCAGTCTCAGCGACATACCAAGTCTGATGCCAACCTGGGCTACATGAGAGTCTGTCAATATTAAGACAAAGCCGTGTCTGGACACAAAAACATGCTACCTTCCACGTATGTAATGGTGACCGTATGATTGGTATACACCAAGGTCACTATTCTACATAAAATTTCCATGTAATTCTTACCCCCTGTAAGGTAGTTATCATTATCTCTATTTTACAGATGTAGACATGTATGATCGAAAGCTAAAGATGCTTCCTCAGGGTTGCAAAGCTGTACAGAGCCATGAACGCAGTCATTCCTGTTTAGAACTCATGGCATTGACTACAGTGCTTGTTAGCCACCCTCCAGCAAGCCTTCCCTTTGAGAATAGAAATAAACTTAAACCCATCCAACGTAAGCCTCCTTACCCCCTCTCATATGTTTTTACTGAAAAATAATTAAGTATACTTATTTTTTTTAAAATCTCAAGAACTTAGGCTCCATGATTAAAAACTATTTTGATCCCAATAACCCTGTGAAGGTATCAACTTGAACCAAATTACCAAACCCTTGGCTTAAGTGAAACCTTGTACACAGATGTTGAAGACAAATGTCCTTGCACCCACAGAGCCCCAGGGAACCATAAATGTTAAATACATAGGGCCTCTCCTCAGTGAAGGAGATAAAAGTTTCTGTTTTTTATTTTTTGTTTTTTTCCTACCCAGAAAGCTGGGAGTGAATTTTGCTTAAGACCTGGTGGTCTTAAGCTGTCTGTGGCAGCAGACCTCACCCAAATCCCTCAGAATGATTGTCCCAGACTCTCTTCTTCCCAGGTTTCCTCCTTAGGGGAGATCATACGTATTTTATAGCCTGTTGACCTCTATGCTGTGGGTCAGAGACCACACTAGGTTCTTGGCCTTGTAGCTATAGAGCCCACCCTCCTGGTCACATGTACTCTGTAAAGGAGTTTCTGTCACACCTTAATACAGTTTAAGGTCACACCTTAAGCTGTATTGTGCACCTGGAATTGGACAGATTGGACCAGTTGTTGCCTGGGAACCTTTTCCCACATCGTACTGTGTTTTAAACATGCTGACAGTGAGCTGCCTGGCATTACAGTCCCTGAAGTCTGACCCAGGTTGACCAAGTCAGTCTGCACTGGGTTCTCATTTTTATCTCTTTGCAAGGTTCATTTCCCTGACTGGATACCTGCAGGGACACACACACACACACACACACACACACACACACTCACACACCACACAGACTACCAAACCCCCACTTACAAGAACAGATGACACATGACTATAATCTCAGCATTTGACACTGAGGTAGGAGCATTGTTTCAAGTTCAAGTTCATCTTGGGCTATATAGTGAGTATCAAGCCAGCTATAGCTACATAACAAGATTCTGTCTCGGACACTAACTAGTTAATGAATTAATTGGCAGCTGCATCTCTAACTAACAAGTTTCATGAACTCTGATTCTAGTTTTTCTCAACTGCTAAAGGGAAAACTTGACTAAAACATGTTTATCCAGTAGCCTTCGAGAACTCCAAATATTCACATGGGCCAACTTCTCCCATAAGATAGTGATTGATCTGTGAACTCGCTCACATGTTTGCTAAGCAACTGTGATGTTGATATTCTAAGAGCTTGGCTGGAGTCACAGTCCAGACAAAAATCTGCATGGAAGAGATTACAGTCAGTTCCTAGAGAGGAGATATGTGTAATAGACAGAAAATTATAGGGGATGAATGAGGTAATAGAGCATGCATGTTGTAAGCCCAGATCTAGGAAATGTATGGAAAATGTTGGATTTGAAAGAAAGCAGAATGGGATGTAAATTGATGGAAGATGAAGGATGCTATCCTTGGGCAGGGGGCGGAGGAAGGGAGATGCTGTGGTGGGGGTGAGGTGTTGGGGGCAAAGGTGGAACCAAGGAAGAGGTGAGGTACCACATGAGCTGGGAAGGATTTCTGAGGGACCGCTGGTTCAAAATGACCCTTGAGTACTTGAACTGTACTCTCAGAATTTGAAATAGATTTGATGGGCAGCAGAGGCACCCATCACATAGAGAAATATGCTTTTAAGTTTATGGGAAAGTGTGGGCTTTAGGGGAAGTTAGATAGATGGGATACAGCCAAGAGGTGTGAGTAAGGATGACTAGGGAGTGGCAAATGCTTTGATGAAGAAAGTGGAGACCGGTGAAGTGGAAAGACCTTGTGAAACCAGGATGAGTTTGAGCCATGCCTGACAACACTGCCCCGGGGTATCTGTGCAACAGCTTTGAAGTTGGAGGTTTCTAGGCTTTCCACAGCTTCGAGTTGTGCAAGCTTTCATCCACTGTTACAGGGCAAGGCTAAGATGGCAGGGCAAGGCTATGATCGCCCACTCTCTGTAAGGGTGCAGTATGGGTCCAAGGAGAGAGAAGTTTAGATATTTAACTCTGCCTTTCTTTCTTCCCACTGCCTGGGTGAGTGCAAGGGAAAAGGACCGTTCAAGGTTAATATGGAAATGACACAGATACTACATTTGATCTTAGCCCAAAAAGTGATTAGAAATGACCCAGAAGGTAACAACAGGCCATGGGTTGTGGAGATATATGAAGTAGATTGGCTCTTTATTTTATTTTATTTTATCTTATTTTATTTTTTAATTGACACATCCCATTGCATACACGTATGGAAACAGATTGGCTTCAGGATGACAATGTGGCAATCCTTACGTCTAATCCTTTACACCCTGTTGATGCCAGACTTCTACCTGTGTAGGCACGGAATCCTCAGTTGGAGCTGATCCCACAGCACTGGGCTAGGACAATCACAGGAAGGACTAGCCCATTACATGAACCCAGAACTGACCTATGACCTCCTGGTATGACTGGCACACACTGCCAACATCTGCTTTGGCTCATTACGTGGGCCTCCTGTGTTTTCTCTTTTTAGGAATTGTGTCTCTCTAGTAATAAATTCCTGGTTTGTACATTTTCACCCCACATACACACCTATCACCATAGGCTTAGGCTACCAAGCTGTGAGTTGCTGCGTTTCACAGGGTGATGCTCCTAAGAATCACAAGGTCACATGTTTGAAATACACACTCTGAATACAGTAACATAGCAGCTCAGGAGTCCGCCTTGCACCAGCATCTCAGTTTACTCTGATGCAGGTGGTCCCCACCCAGGAACATATGGATCCATATGAAAGCCAAACTCATAAATTAACATTTATCAAGAAGCCTTTGGGCTGCTGAGATGGCTTAGTGGGTATCAGGTATTTGCCTCAAAGCCTGATGAGCTGAATTTGATCCCTGGGAACCACACTGAAGGAGAGAACTGACTTTTGCAGTTGTCCTGTGACCTCCACATGCACTTGGTGGCACACATGCACACAACATATACAAAATAAAATACTTTAAAAAAAATAAGAAGCCTTTTGAGAATGTTTTCTCTATACTCATGTGTAAATCTTTAGGCCCATTTTTCCTAAGGTATAAACCGACATAGTTATTTTGGGAAGTGCCTACGTCTGGAAGATTTACAATCTTCTTCCAGTGATAGATCCAGCAACGTTGGTTGCATAACTCCACTCCACCCTGGCATTTCCAATTAGTCATAAAAATTGGCTAAGCCGACTTCAGTATGTCAGGGCACTTGATGAATATCCATTATGGATTAGCTCACTTCCTTTCCTCATCTAATGGCAAAAACACAACTCAACTCATCGGTCAGGCTGCTGAGCCAATGTCTAAATGATCCCTGGCTCATAGATGCTTATGTGAATTATTTGGGATGCCCTCAGCAATCAGTGGGAATTATTGGAAATACTGACTTTATTGTCCTATGGAAAAGGAGAAAGAAACTCATTTCTATTGCACTCACACCAACCTAAATTACAAACAGGGAGATTATCCAAAGCTAGCTAAGGGTGGAGTAGAGCAATGGGCATCCCAGGCTTTAGAGTAAACCCCAAACACTCAAGGTGGCGGCAAGAGGGAGTTTTTTTAAAAGACAAAGTAGACAGGGTTTCGTAAGTTATTTTGAGATGTTAATTCTTGGTTGTGAGAATCAATGACATGAGTGGTAATCAGTCTGTCTCACTTAGGGTTTCTATTGTTGCAATGAAGCAAAGTGGACAAAAAAAGCAAGCTGAGGAGGAAAGGGTTTACTCATCTTACACTTCCACAGCACTGTCCATCACTGAAGGAAGTCAGGACAGGAACTCACACAGGGCAGGACCCTGGAGGCAGGAGCTGATGCAGAGGCCATGAAGGGATGCTGCTTACTGGCTTGCTTCTCCTAGCTCATTCAGCCTGCTTTCTTATAGAACCCAGGACCATCAGCCCAAGGATGACCCTACCCACAATGACCCTACCCCATCAATCACCAAGTAAGAGAATGCCTCACAATTTTCGTGTCAGGTTGACATAAGACCAGCCAGCACACAGTCCGAGGGTCAGAAGGGCAGTTAACAGATTGTCCTTATAGAAGGAAGCCTTGTGGTAGCCACTGTACAAGGTTACAGTTCTAGCATGGTATTGTAGACTTGGATTCCTTCATCCAGTGCCTCCCAGCTTCCATTGTGTATTTATCTGTTTAGGGTTTAACCAAAGTGACTCCAGTTTGAGTTTTACCACTTTTACACTCTGAATCAAGAAGACCTATGGGTGGCTGAAAATTTGAAGATTGAAAAGGTTAGAGATGATGAGATGACTCACCTGCCACCAAGCCAGAGGACCCAAGTTCAATCCCTGAACCCACATAGTGGAAAGAAAGAACCTACACCCATGAATTATCCTCTGACCTACACACACACACACACACACACACACACACACACACACAAAATGGCACATGTATGCATGCACACACACAACAAGTACATGTAAAAATATGTATTTCAGAAACAAAATGTTTGATACTGTAATGCAAATGGTGCACCTGCAGACAGAATCACAGCCTTGTTGGCTTTGACGGCATCATCTACGAGCACTTCAGCTGTGGTAGCCAGTTCAGAGCCAGCACACTCTAGTCCCTTCTTGCCTTGGTGCTAACCCTTGACGAACTCTGAACCTCTTTGGTTTTTTGTTTGTTTTGTTTATTTAAGAATTCTTAATTTTATTATATCTAAGTACACTGTGGCTGTCTCAGACACACCAGAAGAGGGCATCAGATCCCATTACAGATGGTTGGGAGCCACCATGTGGTTGCCGGGAATTGAACTCAGGAATTCTCTCCTCTAGAGAGAAGAGCGGTCAGTGCTCGTAACTGCTGAGCCATCTCTCCAGCCCATGCTTTGGCTTTGTTAACTCAGCCTTCTATGGAGTTCCTTCGAGCCTCACCTCTCACCTCTCACCTCTCGCCTGTTACAAATGATGAGTTTCAAGAAAAAGCCAGAGCCCTCTATAGAAGATCATGCCTCGTCTTGCCTAGAATCTTTGTTACTTCTTACAATACAAATTTTTTTCTTGCCATTCAGAAATTTTTGGTGGCCAAAAAAGTCAGGAAAAAAATTTTTTTTCAAGGAAATTGCAAGTGATCAGAACGCCACGATCCTGGTTATGGAGCTATAAATTCCATTTGGACTTCATATGGGAGGGGGGCTGTCTTCTGCAAATATCAGTCTCTAGACTGAGCATAGTCTAGAGACATTTTAATATAAATATGAGTAATAATTAGATACATCTTTTAGGTTTACAACTCTTCTGCAGAATTAATTAACCCAGCCCTGTTTTCTCCATATTATAAATCTGCTTCTCTACAGCAAGTCATCATCTTTGTCAACCTCGGGCTTTGGGAATGGGTAGGGGTGTATGCCTGAAGGCACGTAGGAAGAGTGATGCTTGCGGTTTAACAAGTTTTTAAATCAAGAAAATACTGCCTCTGCGTGCGAAAAGAAGAGATGATTGCTTAAGTGCCAGAGAGTCACGAATGCCCAGGGCTGTCATCAATCACACAGCGAGCCTTGCCGCCACATTTCTGCATCCCTCAGCACTTACTCCAGCCAAGCCACACAAATCCCATAGGACCCCCCCTCACACACTCACACACCTCCTGTATCTGATGTTGAGGGTGTGTGGTGGATTTTCCCCTCCACCGCAGTTTAGCAGCTGGGATGGGAAAGCAGGTGAGCACAAACGCCTTAGGGAAGTGGGGGGAACAGAGACCTCACAACGTTGTCCTATCAGCCCCCAAATCTACCCTGGTGAGAAGTCTGGCATTTATGCCTTTGTCTGGAGCCCAGTGGAGCGGTGGGGTAGATCTCCTTCCACCAGCCTTCCTCCGGATCACTCCGGATCACTCCGGATCTAGAGACTTTCTGGAAAGTTGTTTTCTTTTTCTCTTCTGGGGGTCCTCAGGTCCTGGAAGGTGAATAGGGAGGAGAGTACCGCCCATGTCGTAGACCCACCAATCTGTTCTTGAGGAAGGCGTAGATGATACGCAATGTCAAAGAAAGGGTTCGTTTCTGTGGGTCCTTCCTTTTCAGTAAGCAACGCTGGAGCATCAGCTGTCCTTAAAAAAAGACTAAAGAAAAATTCTACACGCCTCTCTGCATCACACCATACACACATGAAAATAAATTCAGTTGAGCTATACATTTAATGTAAAGTCCAGAAAGCAAGTATAGGAAACCGTAGGAAGGTATGTTCCTGAATCTTATGGAAGGGAAATACCTTTAAAACACGACATAGACAGTAACCATGAAGGGACAGAAATGAACATCTTTAGGATTAGAAATCCCCATTACAAGAGTAAGAAAGGAAGCTGTGACCAGAAGGGACATATTGGTCACACGCTCTGGTACTCAGCTTTCCATCTTTCACTGTGACAAAGTACCTGAGATAATCAAGTTAAAGGGAGGAGCAGTTTAGTTCAGCACATAATCACTTAATCCTGTTACTTTGGGTCAGTGGCTGTGCAGAGGATCAAAGCAGGAGTACTTAGTTTGTGGAAGCCAGGAAGACCACGGCTCTTCACACCCAACTTCCTCTCACTTGGTCCCAACACGTATGTTTCCACCACTCCCAATAGTGCCACAATCTGAACCAAGCCTTTAACAAGTAGCCTTTGGGGGACATTCAAAATCACACCATAGGAGGTAGTGGAGTGAGAATCTGACAAAACATTTTTATAAGTGGGCCTTTAAGAAATAGTCAAAGTCTTGAATAGGTAGGGAGAGAGTAGGCAGCCTTGCCTAGTCCCTAATTTTAGTGGGATTGCTTCGAGTTTCTCTCCATTTAGTTTGATATTGGCTACTGGTTTGCTGTAGATTGCTTTTATTATGTTTAGGCATGGGCCTTAAATTCCTGATCTTTCCAAGACTTTTATCATGAAGGGGTGTTGGGTTTTGTCAAATGCTTTGGCAGGTCAACAAACTGAGGCATACTCATTCCATAAAATATTACAGGGATAAAGGAGGTATTGCTACATGGAACAACATGAGTGAACCTCAAAACAGATGAAGTAAGAAAAGGCTCACTTCATGGGAGGATACACATGTGAGTCCATTTGTGGGAGATGGACAGAATGACAGTGATTGCCGGTTGCTTGGGGACTGGGACTGTGGAGACGCATGAAGGGGACTTTAATAGTACATGAGGGTTACCTCACTCAGGATGATATTTCCTATATCCATCCATTTGCCTAAGAGTTTCATGAAGTCATTGTTTTTAATAGCTGAGTAGTACTCCATTGTGTAAATGTACCACAGTTTCTGTATCCATTCCTCTATTGAGGGACATCTGGGTTCTTTCCAGCTTCTGNCTATTATAAATAAGGCTGCTATGAACGTCGTGGAGCATGTGTCCTTATTACCAGTTGGAAGATCTTCTGGGTATATGCCCAGAAGAGGTATTGCTGGGTCCTCCGGTAGTACTATGTCCAATTTTCTGAGGAACTGCCAGACTGATTTCCAGAGTGGTTGTACAAGCTTGCAATCCCACCAGCATTGGAGGAGCGTTCCTCTTTCTCCACAATAGTTTGGCTATTTTAATCGGTGTAGCCAATAACCTTTTTAGACATTGGTTGGTTTGTATAGGGTGACTCTCATTTTGTCTGTCTTTGTGGTTTTTAGTGTGAGGCAGGGCAGAGGAATTGTTCATCTTGCTCTGGCAACTGTAAGCTTAGTCATTTTGACAGTTAAAACTATCTTCCTATATTTGTTTAGTCAGCCAGCTTCTTTATCTGGCTCTGCACTTGGCCTCCTAGTACAGTTTGGAAAGTCCTTTCGAAGGGGGAAGGTACTGGATGGTCTCGAATTTATTTTGCATATCCCAGAACCAGCACCATTTGTTGAAAATGCTGTCTTCTTTCCACTGGATGGTTTTAGCTCCTTTGTCAAAGATCAAGTGACCATAGGTGTGTGGGTTCATTTCTGGGTCTTCAATTCTATTCCATTGGTCTACCTGCCTGTCACTGTACCAATACCATGCACTTTTTATCACAATTGCTCTGTAGTGCAGCTTAAGGTCACGTATGGTGATTCCCTCAGAAGTTCTTTTATTGTTGAGAATAGTTTTCGCTATCCTAGGTTTATCGTTATCCCAGATAAATTTGCAAATTCCTTTTTCTAACTCTATGAAGAGTTGAGTTGGAATTTTGATGGGGATTGCATTGAATCTGTAGATTGCTTTCGGTAAGATAGCCATTTTTACTATATTAGTCATGAGCATGGGTAATCTTTCCATCTTCTGAGATCTTCTGAGTGAGGTAACCCAATCACAAAAGAACACACATGGTATGTTCTTGCTGATAAATGGTTATTAGCCCAGAAGCTCAGAATACCCAAGATACAATTCATAGACCACATGAAGCTCAAGAAGAAGGAAAACCAAAGTGGGGATACTTCAGTCTTTCTTAGAAGGGGGAACAAAATACCCATGGAAGGAGTTACAAAGTGTGGAGCAGAGACTGAAGGAAAGACCATCCAGAGACTGTTCCACCTGGGGATCCATCCCATATATAGTCATCAAATCCAGACACTAATGTGCTCGCTGACAGAAGTCTGATATAGTTGTCTCCTGAGGGTCTCTACCAGTGTTTGAAAAATACAGAGGTGGATGCTCTCAGCCAATCATTGGACTGAGCACAGGGTCCCCAATGGAGTTGCTGGAGAAAGGACCCAAGGAACTGAAGGAGTTTGCAGTCCCATAGGAAGAACAACAATATGAACCAACAAGTACCCCCAGAGCTCCCAGGGACTAAACTATCAACCAAAGAGTATACATGGAGGGACTCATGGCTTCAGCTGCATATGTAGCAGATGATGGCCTTGTCAGTCATAAAGGCAAGGAGAGGTCCTTGGTCCTGTGAAGGCTCTATGCCCCAGTGTAGGGGAAATCCAGGGCCAGGAAGCAGGAGTGGGTGTGTTGGTGAGCAGGGAGAGATGGGAGGAGATAGGGGGTTTTGGAGGGGAAACCAGGAAATGTAAATAAAGAAAATATCTAGTAGAAAATAAAAATAAAAGTACATGAGAACCCGCGAGATGGCTCAGTCCACTGAGCAAGAAAACCAGACTATTAGTGTTTGATCTTGGATCTCAGAGTGGAAGTAAAGTATCGGCTCCCCAGAGTTGTCCTCTGACCTCATTTGCACAACCACCCCTTTCCCATACACAGTAATAATAAACAGATATGTTTAAAGCATCAAATGTAGACACCTTTAGCAAACTGCAGTATATACGAGAATATATCGAAATGTCAAAGTTACCAAGATGAACATTTTCTTCTAAGTCATTTCCAGCTCAATAAAACAGCTGTTTATTTTTTAAAAAAACTTTTTTTTCAGGATGGCATTTAGAAGTGGAAACTAAGTTGTTGTCCTCCAAGGCTCAGCTCAGCCATCTCTTCCTGGCGAGGTTTTTTTCCCCTGAGCCATTTCTCACGCTGGGTTGGTAGACACTTTCCATGCCTTCATCTTCCTCTCTGAACTGAGAGGTCCTTCCTGGTGTGGAAGGCAAAGCAAGCCATGACGCATTCACTGCCTGGTGTCCGTTCCTGGTGCAAGACAGATGTCTGCAACATCAGTGGTTTTGATGGAATGCTGGAGCTATCTCCAGCATTTCTGGGGGAAGTGCCAGGTTCAGTACAAACATGGAAGCAAACTTTGCTCACCGACTCAGAGTTTATTGGCTTGGTTTTATTAGGCGGCCTCACAGTGAACACAGAGAGCTGAACTTTCCTCAATTCATTGTAAACTATCCTCTGAACAGGCTAGAGAAGACAGTATGGGATGAGGACTCACAGGGTCAGCTGACCCCATACTCTGTCAGCTCTGCCATTGGTTACATGTGGCCTTCAGCGAGACATTGACTGTCTCTCTAGATCTCATTGTCTTTCTAAATGTGTAAAAAGATGGGCCCCATCTAAATCATTAGCTTTGCTTTAAAAGAACTAGAGGGGAAGTAGACCCTCAGCTAATTTTCAAGAGGAACTTCAGTTTATAAGGCCAGACAGAGCCTCCAACTGAAGTGCCTCAGGGAGCAGAGACCATCTCTCCATCACTTCTTTCCCAAACAGAGGGAGAGATAGCTCAGTTCCTGCTTCCCAACAGATGGGAGTTCTGTTGGGTAGACCTAGAGCCCATTCCCAATAAAGAGCTTGAGTGCACATCTGTAATCAGCAGGTATTTATTGAGCATTTCCATAGCCATGGTCATTGTGCACAGGACAGCAATGATAAAGGTACAGCCAGGGTTGCTCCTCCAAGTACTAGCTCCATATGTCTGATGGAGAACGGCAAGACAATGACTTACTCATTCAGCAGACAAGTATTGTCTGCCAAGTATTACCCCAGACTCGAGGATCTGAGAAGATAACAGTTATTCCAAAAGCGACAATAAATAGAAAAGCGACCAAAATAAACACAGCCTGTCATCAGTGGTCTTAAGAAAGGTGATACTGCCTGATGGTGGTGGTGGTGCACTGCTTTAATCCCAGCACTTGGGAGGCAGATGCAGCCAGATCTCTGTGAGTTTGAGGCCAGACTGGTTTACAGAGTGAGTTCCAGGACAGCCAAAGTTACAAAGAGAAACCCTGTCTCAAAAGAAAAGGAAAAAGAAAAACCAGGAGGAGGAGGATGTTATGGTAGGAACCACTGGGAGGTGAAAAGAGTCCTCTGCTAGCATTTCTGCTGAGATGATGGATAAGAACCCAAGATGGAGGCTCTCCGTCTTGCAGTGTCAAGTGTGCAGAGTCCAGATGGAGAAGAGCCTGACATGTCTTGCTACAATTGATGCTGGCCTCATCCAGAATTTTCTAGATTTCTAGACTTTCTAAATTCTAAATGGATATTAAAACCAATCCAAATAGTAAGTCAGTTACTATGCAAGACTATAGCTACGACCATATTCAAGAGACTCTCACAACCAAACCAAACCAAAGCCACAACTTCTGGCCCAGATTTCAATGGCATCAAAACCAAGTCACACGTTTTGTGACGGCAAAATTTGACCTCTTGCCTCTCACCCCACGGTGGTCTCCCTCTCCCTCCTTCTCTCTCTCAAAGTAATGTTGAACATATTCACCACCCCCACCATATTCCCAAGCATTCTCATCCTATGTTGTTGACCTTTTCAGTAAGCACTGACCAGATCTGCAGTGAGTTCTCGTGTGCAGTGGCCTTGCCACACCCAGGAGACAGTGAGACATAGCCCTGCTTCTCATTCCCCATTGATTTTCATCTTCAAAAATTCACTATTCTCAGCACCTCCCCTTTCTCTTCCACTCTCTGGAAGAGTCGTGCCTCACCTCTTCCAGCACTTGTCATTACTGGAAGGCAAACTACATTAAAAATAGGTGTTGACATTCGAATGTATCAGCCAGGTGTTCCGGTGCTCACCTTTAACCATATGAGAGGCAGAGGCATGGGGAGCTCTGAGTTCAAGGCCAGCCAGATCTACAATAGTGAGTTCCACACCAGCCAGAGATTCTCAGTGAAGCACTGTCTGGAAAAAAAAAAGATTTTTTTTAAATGAAGGTGTGTCAAAGAAGCATATTTCAAACTTTGAGCGAGTGCAAAATGAATCATTGCTATGAATATCATGTAGGGGCACGCAACAGGGTAAGACTCATTCTCTTCTTTCTAAGGTTCACATTCCTATGACAAAAGACAGCACACACACACACACAAAAGTGGAACAGGTTTATGTAATCAAATTTTAAATGACACAGGACACTTTGGAAATGGAGTTCCAAATACCCAAGAAGAGCAGCTGTCCGTTTTTAATGTTTTTATTTTACCCAAAATGGACAGCTAACTGCAAATGGTTCTGGACAGGGAAGTTTATGGTCTACCAGCGATGCTGGTCTGTTCAGATTCTTGTTTGTCTGGGAAGAGATTCATCTATATGACAGTGGGCAAAACCCCTCCTAGAAGGAAGATTGCATGACCAACTACCAGGCAAGGCAGGCTAAACAACCTGTTCAGGGTCAAGACCTACAGGAAATGGCAGGGGAAGTTTTGAACAAGGTTTCTAGGTTTTATGTCTGTCTTCAAGGGAAGGGTTCTATGAGCCACCTTGGTCATGCAAGGGATTGACCTAGTGCCTTGAGCAAGCTTGGCAAAGAGCTCCACCACTGAGCTACATCATTTTCTGAGTCTGAACATGAGCAAGGAAAATTACAACAACAAGCCATTTAAAAGTTGGCAGGTGTTAGCACTAGACACAGAGGCACATGCTTATAATCCCAGAATTTGAGAGGCAGATTCACAAGTTCGAGATGAAGATGGACTACAAGAGGAGTTCAAGGAAAGCCTGCATGCACTACATAATAGCACAGTTCTGTCTTCAATGAAATCAGTTATTAGAACTCTGGTTGACCATCGTGTTTGTTAATCCTGTCAAGCTGAGAGGATTTGGTTAGAAAGACCTTAGATGCAAACCTCTGTACCTCACTGAAAAGTGCCCAACAGCACCACTCAACTCAAGTCCCCTTTCCTTCTTTTTACAAGGCCATATTTCTTTTCCGTAAGTCAAACCTCACAGAAATCTATGAAACTGACAGAGACTTAGTCAGTGGAAGCACAGCATTAAAAGAAGCCTAATATTCTGATGTTATATAAAGATTGCCAGACACTCTGGGTTCTGTACATCTAAAGAAAGGTGATTTAACAGGAATATATATATATATGTATGTATATATATGTGTGTGTGTGTGTGTGTGTGTGTGTGTGTGTGTGTGTGTATAAAATCTCAGCCTCCTAGTAAAAAGGATTTTGGCTGTTTCTAGATATGTGTATTTCATATTTATCTTGATTTCTAGGATTCTTTCAAATACAGGAGAACACAATAAAATAAATGCTTATGACTCTGTCACTCAGAACTGAACATATCTACCCCTCTTTTTCTCTAAAGGAATCACCCCAGTAGGCAGGGATGGGTGAGGAGCAAGCCTCTGTCCCTCTGCTGTGCCCTGTTCCCTGTTATCCCCAGCACTTCCCTCTTGACACCCAGCAGTTCATCTAATGAGAAGCTTTACCTCTTACATGGTTGGGATATTACCTGATGAGCTACCTACTGACTGTAAATCCATTACTTAGGAAACAGAGGCAGAAGGATCAGACATTCAAGGCCATGCCCACAATCCCAGTTCTCCAAAGGAGGAGGCAGAAGAGTCACAAGTCCAGGGTTCACAGTGAGTTCCAAGACAGCCTGAGCTACATGAAATCCCTTCTTTAAAAAAATATGGAATCACTGGACATGATGGCGCATGTCTTAAATCCTAGCACTTGGGAAGCAGAAGCAGGCAGATATTGGTGAGTTCAAGGCCAGCCTGTTAAGTTTATAGACAGGCAGTCAGTATTACACAGAGATATCATGTCTCACAGAAAAAGAAAAGAGAGGGACAGAAACAGAGACACGGAGAGATAGAGAGAAACAACAGCAGTAGAAACCATTAAGATGTCTGTGATTTTATTCTTCATGTTTGGGAACAAACATATTAGAAACTGCAAGTAAAAACCCACCATAGACAGTTTTATTATCTTTATAAAGTTGGGTGGATCCCAAGCAAGCAGCCTTGGCATTATTAAGTATTCTCTTTAAAGAACTCTTCAAGCATTAACATGTTTAGAAACTCAGGTTATGCATGTCCTTCCTCATATGGCACAATATGATGACATTGGCACAGAGATTACAGGGAGGAGCCATGCTCACCACACCTGAGTGTGGGCACACAAGCTTGCTCACTTCCCCCAACTCATTTCCCCCCAACTCCACTCAGCATTTCCCCTCAGGGATGCTGTAAGACTTGCCTGAGGCCACACTTATTTCCCCAGTTCCCCTGATACTGTGAAGATAAGACAGTAGAGGAGGAGTTTACAGACACCTTTAAAACCCTGAGTCTCAGTGCTTGCAGGATCATTTCTTCTCGCCATCCTGCCCAGCAAAGAAGCAGTTCATCAAGATGAGTGCCGGGGGTGTTTCAGAGGCCAGACCTGCCACACCAGAAATCCAGGAGATTGCTAACAAGGTGAGTCAATGCATTTCAGAAAAAACAATTGATCCCAAAACAAACTTTCATTATATGATTGATAATTTGGCATGGCATTAAGAGTGTGGAAAAACACAGAAAACAGAACTATACAGGTTTGGTTAAGCCTTTTATACAACTGGAAGTGAAACATTAAGGCTTTCAGAGAAATTTTAAGACCCCCAAGAGTAAAATGGGCCAAGCCACACTCTTTGCTGCAGCCTCAGTTTCCCCAGTAGCTGAAGGTGAATTCATGTTGAATGGTCTCTATGCCTCACATGTCTTATCCCAGGAGCTCTAATGACTGATGGAATTTTCCAGTCGCTCTAGTTGAAGCTGATGTATGGAGGTTCCTAAGTTGTAAAGAATCCGTGAACTGATTCCAGGATGCTACACCCACCAAACCAGCACGGTCAAAATAGAACTCAGTGTTTCTAGCAGGTTAATACATGTTGCTTTACTAACATCTGCATAAAAAGATGTATCATGGTGCCTGTTTTCCAAAGGAGAATTATGAAGGTAGGTTTGCAATCTGTCACTTTAATTTCTTACATCATGATTCTGTCCTTTATAAAACGGAATCATCCTGGAGGACCACATTAGTGTGGTTTGTTATTTGCTTATGTGTTTGTGTGTTTGTTTGAGACTTGGTCTTGCTAGATGGTCAAGTGTGCAGATAACTCAGGATAGCCTCAAACGCAATGCATTCCTCCTGTCTCAACTCCTCAAGTGCTGGGATTACAGGCATGTGCCACCACACTAGGCGCCATCAGATTTTATGTGAGTAGAACAGATGGGAGCCTTCATGCTTAGGGCACTGAACATTCTACATGGGGTCACAGGCTAAAATTCAGAGACCAAAGAATTTAGTCAATTATTAATTGAGTCTAAATAGTTGTCAACCATAGGATTATTTCAATAAATATCATGGAGCCTTTTATTTTTAAGGAATATTAAATCTTTAAATCTTCATTAGAATCCTTATATCAGGTTGGTATTCTCAACCTTAAATGTGCACATGAGTCACCTGTCACTCTAGATTAAATGCAGATCTCACTGAAGAGGGCTAGACAGGTCTGTGTGTCCATATTTCTTCCAAGGTCTCTGGGACAGTGAGCATTCCTACCCATGACTTCACTTTCCTGTAGGACCTGATATAAGAATTAGAAGAGATGAAG
>NC_034601.1:31443495-31445031 GCF_900095145.1 Mus pahari | reverse complement strand
AAGATCAGGATAAGAGACTTGAGTGGCCAGCCCAGGTTCATCAGCATCTCTGAGGACTCTCAGCAGGATGAGGTTCCCAGATTTGTAAGTCAGGTAAACTGAGTCAACATAGCCCTAACATCATCTCTTCCTTTCTCCTCATAAGGTCAAACCTCTGCTTGAAGAGAAAACCAATGAGAAATATGAAATATNCAAGGCCGTCGAGTATAAATCNCAAGTCGTTGCTGGACAAAATTTGTTCATTAAGGTTAGACACCAGCCTTCCTCAAGCACTGTTGTGATTGTTTGCTGTTGCCCCAACTCTAGCATCATTTCTCCCACTGGTCTTTCTTTAAGACACTTGCAAATGGCAGACGCCCCCCCACCTCCACCCCAAACCATTGGATGACAAGATACTTACCTTGTTTTACCTTGTGAATGCAGAAGGCTCTATCCTGATCTTCAATAATAAGTCAGTGTGATCACACACACACACACACACACACACACACACACACACATGTGCATGCACATATACACACTTTGTATAGTGCCATACATAATGGTATACTTTGGCTAGTAGAATATGGTATTTAAGGTAGGAAGTGATACCATGGCACAGTGTCCACTGTAGAACAAAAAACTTTTATTGTTCTGATAAAGAACAAAATGGCAGTTCTTATCCTGATGGTCTATGTCCCAACTTCAGGTTGAAAAAAACATTGGGAATGCTACCCTCATGGTACCTAGGCCTCTTTATTTTTACTTTACAAAGGAGGTAGCCTGGTGGGCATTCACAAAGCAGGTTGTAACACAGCAGAGGTATGGGAACCATACAGTCCATATATTCTAAAGCAAATCTGAGTTTCTTTTCCCTTATCAAACTATATGCCAATTTTTCTCCCAACTTATAAGTCAGAAAACAGAATCACCAAAAACCATAGGCTGATTTCTAGGCTTCATGAAAATAAAATATAACTCTAGAATGTAATCTGTGGCAAGATTTTAATGAAAAGTATAATAAATTAAATCCAGATGGAAAATTGGATTAGTAGGTTCTGGCTGTTCTTCCAGAGGACCTGGGTTTGGTTCTTAGCACCCACATGGCAGCTCACAACCGTCTCTGAGTCCAGTTTGAGGCGACGTAGCATTCTCTTCTGATGTCTTCAGGAATTGCATTTCACATGATATGCCTCAGTGCAAATAATTAGAATAAAATACTTTTCTAAAAGGTATTAAAAATATGTCTAAGAAATATGTTTTCTGCCATACTGTTAGTTGTTCTTTCTCTTAACTCAAAGGTTGATGTAAGTTCAGTTCATGGGTGCTGTCTTGGGACAAAAGTGTTGTTTTAGGAGAGATTGACCCATCAAGTCTTAAAAAAAAAGAAGGTTCGTAATGCCATGGAGATCCATGTGAATAATCTGCTTTTCTTACTTTCTTACTTTCTTCCTCCTTCCCTCCTTCCCTTTTTCTTTCTTTCTTTCTTTCTTTCTTTCTTTCTTTCTTTCTTTCTTTCTTTCTTTCTTTCTTTCTTTCTTTCTTTCTTTCTTTCTT
>NC_034601.1:31441252-31442705 GCF_900095145.1 Mus pahari | reverse complement strand
TCCATTGGTTGGGTGCAAATATATGCATCTGCCTTTTTCGGCTACTTGTTGAATCTTACAGAGGGCAGTCATGATAGATCTCTTTTTGTGAGCACTCCATAGCCTCAGTAATAGTGTCAGGCCTTGGGACCTCCCCTTGACCTGGATCCCATGTTGGGCCTATCACTGGACTTTCTTTTCCTCAGGATTCTCTCCATTTCCATCCCTGTAATTCTTTCAGACAGAAACAATTATGGGTCAGAGGTGNGACTGTGGGATGGCAACCTCATCCCTCACTTGATGTCCTGTCTTCCTGCTGAAGGTGGGCTAGCTCTNTAAGTTCCCTCTCCCTACTGTTAGGCATTCCATCAAAGGTCCCTCCCTGTGAGTGCTAAGAGTCTCTCACATCCCTGGTCTCTGGTGCAGTCTGGGAGGTCCCCCCAACCTCCTATTTCCTGAGGTTGCCTGTTTACATTCTTTCTGCAGGCCTTCAGGGCTTCAGTCCTTTTCCCTCACTCAATACCAGATCAGGTCCCCCAGCCCCATCTACTTCCCTCCCCAAGTCCCTCCCTCCCCACATATGATTGCTTTCTTCTCTCTCCCAAGTGGGACTGAGGTGTCCTCACTTGGGCACTTTAGCTTGTTGAGCCTTTTGAATTCTGTGGACTCTATCTTTGGTATTCAGTATGGGGTTTTGTTTGTTTGTTTGTTGACTTGTTTGTTTGTTTTTGGCTAATATCCACTTATTAGTGAGTATATACCATGCATGTCCTTCTGCATCTGAGTTACCTCACTCAGGATGTTATTTTCTAGTTCCATCCATTTGCCTGCAAAAGGCAGGATGTCCTCCTTCTTAATAGCTGAGTAGTATTCCATTGTGTAAATGAACCACATTTTCTGTATCCATTTTTCTTTCTTGGGACATCTAGGTTGTTTCCACCTTCTGGCTATCACAAATAAGGCCACTATGAACATAGTGGAACATGTGACCCTGTGGCATGGTGGGCCATCTTTTGGGTATATTCCCAAGGGTGATATAGCTGGGGTCTTCAGGTACAACTATTTCCAATTTTTGGAGGAATCTCCAGATTGATTTCCAGAGTGGTTGTCCAGTTTGCAATCCCACCTGCAATGGAGGAGCATTCCTCTTTCTCCACATCCTCTCCAATATGTTTTGTCGCCTAAGGTTGTGATCTTAGCCATTCTGACTGGTATAAGGTGGAATCTCAGGGTCGTTCTGATTTGCATTTCTCTGATCACTAAGGACTTTGAACATTTCTTTAGATACGTCTCAGAAATTCGAGATTCCTCAGTTGTGAATTCTTGGTTTAGGTCTATACCCCATTTTTGGATTGGGTTGTTTGGCTTTTTGGTGATTAACTTCTTGAGTTCTTTATATGTTTTGGATACTAGCCCTCTATCAGATGTGGGGTAAGTGAAGATTTTTTTCCCAATCTGTAGGTTGCCGATTTGT
>NC_034601.1:31132295-31135983 GCF_900095145.1 Mus pahari | reverse complement strand
CCAACAGGTGGATACTTCATTCCTCCTTAGAATAGGGAACAAAATACTCATAAAAGGAGTTACAGAGACAAAGTTTGGAGCTAAGACGAAAGGATGGACTATCNAGAGACTACTCCACCCGGGGATCCATCCCATCATCAGCCACCAAACCCAGACACTATTGCACATGCCAGAATGATTCTGCTGAAGGGACCCTGACATAGCGGCCTCTTGTGAGGCTATGCCAGTGCCTGACAAACACAGAAGTGGATGCATACAGTCAGCTATTGGATGGAACACAGGACCCCCAATGGAGGAGCTAGAGAAAGTACCCAAGGAGCTGAAGGGATCTGCAACCCTATAGGTGGAACAACAATATGAACTAACTAGTAACCCCAGAGCTCATGTCTCTAGCTGCATATGTAGCAGAAGATGACCTAGTTGGCAATCATTGGGAAGAGAGGACCCTTGGTCTCGCGAACTTTATATGCCCCTAGAGGGGAATGCCAGGGCCAAGAAGTGGGAATGGGTGGGTAGGGGAGCAGGGTGGGGGGAGGGTATAGGGGACTTTCGGGATAGCATTTGAAATGTAAATGAAGAAAATATCTAATAAAATAATTAAAAGAAAATGTTTCTATAAAAACTAGAAAATACTTGTATCCACATGTTCTTGGTTTTATTTCTATATAATCTATTTTTCAATTAGCCCCTGGCCATTGGCTCCTGATTCTGGCTCCTGGAGCAGCTCCTTGACTTGGGCCTGAGGAGTTCATAGCTTGGCTGGTGGCACTGTCTGAGGTTACCTAATCAACCAAGTGTCCTAAGTCAAATATTTTGTATCTTGCCCCTCACAGCAGTTCCTTCAGTTTTCAGTGACCAGGTGTGAAGCTTGATGAATCTGACAGATGAGTTGTCTAGCAAACTCCTAAGGTAGGATGGTGCAGCCTTCAGAAGTTGGCAAGCATCCATCTCTTCTGGAATCTTGCTGATTCCCACGAAATGGCCTTGCAGAGAGAGGGGAAAGGGCTCCTGACAAAGAACTATATGGCTCCCAGCTGCATGCTGTAAAAATGCCTGGGCTGCGGGATGCCTGGGATGTAGGATGCCTGGGTTTTCTCAACCTGGTCCCTGACAGGGTTTTCTTGTTTTGTTTTACTTTGTTTTGTTTTAATAACTGAACTTGCCCAGTTCTTATGAATAGTCTCCTGAACTGACAATTTGAAGTTTGTGATGGAATCATTCTAGGTTTCTCTGTAATTTTGTGCTCAAAGGACTGAGGCAGGAAGATTGTGAGTTAGATTGAATTGAAGACCAGCCTGGGCTACATATAACAGCCATCTGCCTCAAACAAACATAAAAAGAGGAAACCAAACATATTATACAAATACATTAATAAGATATGTATTCATATACTATGTTTTAAAAAGATATAAAATGATGTTATATTAATGAATATTTAAAATTGTTCAGAGAAAAAAGGCAATTACAAATTATCAAAGAAATGATTCCATATGTGTGCATTCATAAATACATACATATGTAGTGTCTAGAACAGGAAAATCTAGACAGAAGGAAGTAGTGGCTGCTTAGCAGTGAGGAGTAAGGGGAGAGGGAGGAAGTTAGAGGATTGATAGCTCTTCCTTTTGTGTGGAAAGGAAAATATTGTGAGATGACATGGTGAAGCTTGCACATGTTTATGAATATTGAAAGTCCCTGAATAGAACATTTGAAATATCTGAACTGCATGGTATTTATGGCATATAAGTAAAGTATTCAATGTGTCAGTGGATAAGGGCATTTGTCACCAAGACTAATTACCTCAGTTTGAGCACTGTACCCATGTGATAGAAAGGACACTGATTTCCTCAAGTTATCTTCTGACCACAAGAGGACTGGTGCACATACACACACACAGACACACAGAAATAGACACACACACACACACACACACACACACACACACACACACAAATGGAATAAGAATTTCAAAAGAAGACAGAATTAAATGTAATACATGACTCTGGACTAAACCTCTGTAATAAAGGTCATTATTGCAACAACATAAGAAGCTTGAATAGCACCTGAGGACAAGAAGTCAGTATGCCATCAGTGTTTATTTCCTGATATTGATTATTGGTTTTGGGCTATGCAGGAGAACGGCCTTGTGGAAAGTGCACATAGCTACTCAAACTATTGAACACTAGGAAGTATTTGTAGGTGATGGGGAATCACTGCAACTGACTCTTAAGTCAGGGAAGCATGGGGGAAGGGGACAGGGGCCCTTCTTTACACATTAAGATTGTTTTAAAACAAGACTTGTAAAACACAAGTTTAATTTTAAATATGAAAGCACAGATGACATGCTGGGTCTTGGGCAACTGAAGGGATCAAGGAGTGGGCTTCCCTGACAGCCACCAGTGCATCTGCAGTGAGGAAGGGGTGATAAGATGCTTTATGCAATTGCAACTGAGCCATAGGTTTTCTAAGTTTTCCAGTTGGTATCATTTTTTTTTGTGAAGTTTCTAATCTGAACCAAGAGCACTGTGCCCTCTTTGACAGCACATATATTAAAAATTGGAATGATACAGGGAAACATGACCCTTGCCCAAGAATCACATGCAAATTCATGAAACATTACATATTTAAAAATAATTGTCTAGGAAATAAAAGTCAACACAATACTGAGTAATAATGAAGAAAAACCGTTATTTCAAGAATGCTTCTTTATTGATGACTGAATCTCATTACAATGAGAAGAATGAGATCACATTGGAATTTGCTGTTTAGAAGTAGGACAACTCATCATTCTTGGTTTTGTTAGTCTGGTAACCACAAAGTTCTAAATTGTTTTCTCTCCAAATACCACTGAAGGCTCTTAGTTGGAGGTAACAACCACTACCTACATCCATCTGAAAGACATAAAAGAAGAGAGAGAGAGAGAGAGAGAGAGAGAGAGAGAGAGAGAGAGAGAGAGAGAGAAATCACACTGACTTCTTACCATAGGTCTGAAGAAAGCTTTCTGTATTCACAAGATAAAACAAGGTAACTATCCTGTCATCCAATGGATTTGAGGGTCTTCCAATTGCAAGTGTCTTAATTAAAGACCAGTAGTAGAAGAGGCAGGTGGATTTCTGAGTTGGAGGACAGTCTGGACTACAGAGAGAGTTCCAGGACAGCCAGGACTGCACAGAAAAACCTTGTCTTGAA
Source organism: Mus pahari (assembly GCF_900095145.1). Classification (NCBI taxonomy): domain Eukaryota; kingdom Metazoa; phylum Chordata; class Mammalia; order Rodentia; family Muridae; genus Mus; species Mus pahari. The sequence goes on along the minus strand of NC_034601.1, from coordinate 31,132,797 downwards.
AAACAAAACCAAAAAAAAAAAAAAAAGTAGAAATGAAGCTACAGTTGGGGCAACAGGAAACAATCACATCAGTGCTTGAGGGAGGTTGGTGTCTAACCTTAATGAAGTAATTTAATACAGCTACGATTTGAGATTTATACTCGACAGCTTCAAATTTTTCATATTTCTCATTGGTTTTCTCTTTGAGTTGTGGCCTGACCTCATGAGGAGAAAGTGATGATGTTAGGGCTTGTTGACTCATCTTACCTGAGTCACAAATCTGGAAGCCTCATCCTGCTAAGAGTCCTCAGACCTAATGAGTCCCGGCGCAAGCCTCTGGGCTCTAATCTCAGAATTTGGAAGACTGAGCAGGAAAATATCATTCAAGAGCAGCTTTGGATATTTAGAAAGTTCCAAGCACGCTGGGCAGTGGTGGCGCACGCCTTTAATCCCAGCACTCGGGAGGCAGAGGCAGGTGGATTTCTGAGTTTGGGGCCAGCCTGGTCTACAGAGTGAGTTCCAG
>NC_034601.1:31118383-31132185 GCF_900095145.1 Mus pahari | reverse complement strand
AGGAAGGAAGGAAGGAAGGAAGGAAGGAAGGAAGGAAGGAAGGAAGGAAGGAAGGAAGAAAGTAAGTTCCAAGCTAGTTGGGGCTACCCATTAAAACCTACCTAAAAAATAAAAATGCACACACACATACATACACACACACACACACACTCAAAAAATAAAAACAAAGCAAAAATCAATATAATCATGATTTGCAATGAAGGGCCCAAATAGGTATGTCTATGTTTGATCAGTAAATGCAAAGTATTTGACACATACAAACGACACAGAGTGGAGATATTTGTCTGGGACTCTTCAGCTGATTCTAGGGATACAATAACCCCCTCTGGCCTGACATTGTATGGGACCCAAGTGACCATCATCTTGGAGGAGTAGACTGAATTTCCTGACTTAACAACGGCTTTCTGTAGTATCTGATCCATGGTGTTCTTTGAAGGGGAATTATTGCTGTGATTGAGAAAATGCTTCCTAAAAATAGTTTACTTCCTGTTTCTCTCCCTCTCAACACTTTAGTGGGAGTTGTCCCCTCAGGCTGTCTCCTGCAAGACAGGACAGATGAGTGACATCTGGGAGCTGAGCCACCACCCTGTACCTGCTCACCTGACAGTAAAGAGGTTGGCAGCAGTGCCTAGTCTTCCTTTTGGTCTTAAACCTGTGATCATGAAACAGTGCTTAATTAAGTTTTATTTTATAATATTCCCTTGATATGTTGATTTCCTCTACACCGTTAATTTCCATGTAAAAGAGGCTGTGTCTTTCAGCCCATTAAGTAGCTTCTATGGTTTGTAGCCAGATGTTGAAATCCTAGGAGAGACTCAGGAAATGTCCCTATGAACTGGCTGTTGGCTATGCATCTCCCATGGTGATTTAAGCCTGAGAGCCTGACTTCCACACAGAAGGCAAGTTTGCTGAATTCCTTCTCTCTGATTCCTGCAGAGTTCCCCAGTGTGCTAAGGCTGTGCAGAGGGAAAGGACAGGATAATTTCTTATCTGGGTGACTCTTAAGCATTTTGAGTCTTGGTTTCATCATCTAAAAGTAGGATGGAATGCATCTTTGCCTGTCTGGGGGCTTGGAAGATGAACTGAGAAGTGGGACAGAAATTAAGGATTTTAAAACAGCGAAGCTGCTTCCCAGGGCTTTCTTTTAAAATAATTTTTTGTTTGTGTGACATTGTTTCACTGAGAAGCTCTGACTGGTGTGGAAATCACTATGTAGATCAGGCTAGCCTTGAACTCAGAAAATTCCATGTACCTCTGCCTCTCGTGTGCTGAGATTTTTTTTTTTTTTAAGATTTATTTATTTATTATATGTAGGTACACTGTAGCTGTCTTCAGACACTCCAGAAGAGGGCGTCAGATCTTGTTACAGATGGTTATGAACCACCATGTGGTTGCTGGGATTTGAACTCTGGACCTTTGGAAGAGCAGTTGGGTGCTCTTACCCACTGAGCCATCTCCCAGCCCCGTGTGCTGATATTAAAGGCGAGCACCACCACACCTCCCTGACAACCTTAGAATGTTGGCATGGTTTGCATATGCTTGGCCCAGTGAGTGGCACTATTTGGAGGTGTGGCCTTGTTGGAGTAGGTGTGTCACTCTGGGCATGGGCTTTAAGAACCTCATCCTACCAGGCAGTGGTGGTGCACACCTTTAATCCCAGAACTTGGCAGGCAGATTTCTGAGTTCGAGGCCAGCCTAGTCTACACAGTGAGTTCCAGGACAGCCAACAGCCAGAGCCACACAAAGAAACCCTGTCTCAAACAAAACAAAACAAAAAAGAACTTTATCCTAGCTGCCTAGAAGTAAGTCTTCTCCTATCAGCTTTCAGATGAAGATACAGAACTCTCAGCTCCTCCTGCACCATGCCAGTCTGGATGCATTCATGCTTCCACCTTGATGATAATGGACTGAAACTCCAAACCTGTAAGCCAGCCCCAATTCAATGCTGTACATGAGTTGACATGGTCATGGTGTCTGTTCACAGCAGTAAAACCGTAACTAAGACAAATGTCAACATCTAGTTCTCTGTAGTTGTCCATACAATAAACACAACAAGTACAGGATGAGCCAAGGTATTTTTTTTTTTTTTAAGAAAGGTGTGTCAAAGAAGCATATTTCAAACTTTGACTCAGTGCAAAATGAATCATTACAATAAATGTCATGTAGGGGCATGCAAGAGGGTAAGACTCATTCTCTACTTTCTAAGGTTCATACTCCTATGACAAAAGACAGCACACACACACACACACACACACACACACACAAAGTGGGGCCGGTTTATGTAATCAAAGCTTTAAATGGCACAGGCACTTTGGAAATGGAGTTCTAAATACCCAAGAACAGCAGCTGCACATTTTCTTTTCTTTTTTTTTTTTTTAAAGATTTATTTATTTATTATGTAAGTACACTGTAGCTGTTTTCAGACACTCCAGAAGAGGGCATCAGATCTTGTTACAGATAGTTGTGAGCCACCATGTGGTTGCTGGGATTTGAACTCCAGACCTTTGGAAGAGCAGTCGTATGCTCTTACCCACTGAGCCATCTCACCAGCCCAGCTGCACATTTTCAATGGTTTTATTTTACCCAAAATGCACAGCTACAACTGCAGATGTGACTGGACAGGGAGGTTTATGGGTTACTGGTAAAAGACTGAGTAGGAGAACCAGCAAGCCTGGTCTGTTCAGATTCTTGGTCTGTCTGGTAGGCGGTCCGTCTCTGTGGTATCAGGCAGAACCTCTCCAAGAATGAAGATTTTATGACCTACTACTAGGCAAGGCTGGTTAAACATCCTGCTCAGGGTCAAGACCTACCCAAAGGGCAGGGGAAGTTTCGAACGAGGTTTTATGGCTGTCTTTAAAGAATCAGGTATGGTTCTATGATCTGCCTTGGGAAAGACTATTTTTCTTGGTGGCACTAGGGATTAAACCAGTGCCTTAAGCAAGCTTTGCAAAGAGCTCTAACATGGACCTACATCCCCAACCTTAAAGTGTCATTTACTGATTCTGGACATCAGCAAAGAAATTTTCAAAAACAAGCCATTTAAAATTGGGAGATGTTAGCACTGGGCATAGAGGCACATGTTCATAATCCTAGAATTTTAGAGGCAGATTCAAGAGGATCATGAGTTCAAAGTCAAGATGGGGTACATGGGGAGTTCAAGGAAAGCTTGTGCCTCATAATATCAATATTCTGTCTCCAATAAAATCATCTATTAGAAGTCTGGTGGACAATCATGATTGTTAATCCTGCCAACTTGATGGGATATGGTTGAAAGTCCCGGATACAAATCTATACCTCACTGAAGCATGTTCAATATTGGGTCATTTAAGATGGAAAGAACCATTTTATATATAGGTGACATCATAGCATGGTCCTAGACTCAATAAAAATGAGAAAGTGAGCTGAGAGCCAGCACTTGTCACTCTGCCTCCTGACACCAGACACATGAGACCAGCTGCCTCTCACCTACCGCATGCCTTCCCTATCATGGCAAACATACCGCAGAATCATGAGCCACCGTTCCTGCTGTTACTGAAGTCCTGGTCTCTCAGTACTTGAAGGTCAATGTTTATGAGATGACAGCTAGTAGGCAGGAGTCCAGAGTCCACCCAAGGAGCACTGCTTGAGCACATGACAGCAGATGGGGTCTCATCCACAAAGTGCCATCTTGGGCAACTCATAGGGTACAAAGGTTGTAAAGGGGAAAGCACAGGGCACAAAAGGAAGCTTGCAGTGTATCTGCATCATTCAGGGCACATAGCTTTGTTTCCTTCTTCTCCAAAGCATCAGAACATATGAATAGACAGTGACCCCTCAGGCCAAGTTCCCTTTTCTTCTTTTCAGAAGGCTGTATTTCTTTTCTATAAGTCAAACTTCACAGAAATAAGTTTCATCATCAAAAAAATAATAAGATGGAATACATCCTTGCTTGTGTCAGTTGATGCACAGGGTTTTCTTTAAAGAAGTCTAAGAATCTGGTATTAGATAAAGATTACCAGACACTCTGGGTACTATACGTCTAATAAAAGGTGATTTAGCAGTTTTTTGGGTTTTTTGTTTTTTTGACAGAGTCTCATCCCCTAGTAAGAAAAATTTTTGTTATTTTCAAATATGTGTATTTATCACGTTTACCTTGATTTCTGGGATTGTTTAAATACAAAAGAACACAAGCCATGTCTTTAATCCCAGCACTTGGGAGTCAGAGGAAGGCAGATGTTTGTGAGTTCGAGGCCAGCCTGCTCTACAGAGTGAGTTCCAGGAGGGGCAGGGACTGTTTCACAGAAAAACCCTGTCTCAAAAAAAAAACAACAACAACAACAACAAAACATAAACAACAACAAAAAGAAATCAATAGTAGCACAAGAAATGACGGTGTATGCCATGTTATTCTTCATGTTTGGGGATAAACATTTTAGAAACTGCAAGGAAAAATCCACCATAGACAGTTTTATTATCTTTATAAAGTTGGGTGGATCCCAAGCAAGCAGCCTTGACATTATTAAGTATTGTCTTTAAAGAAGCCTTTGAGGTTTAACATATTGATGCAGGTTAGACATGTTCTTCCTCTTATGACACAACAGCATGACCTTATTTGCAAAGAGGGTTCAGGGAGGAACCATGTTCACCACACCTGAGTTCTGGGCACACCTACTTGATCAAGTCCACCACCTCATTTCTTTCCAACTCTACTCAGCATTTCCTCTCAGGGATGCAATAAGGCTTGCCTGAGGCCACACTCATTTCCCCATTCCCTCAGATAATGTGATTATACATTTCGTAGGAGGAGTTTATGGATACCTTTAAAATCCTAAGTCTCCCTGCTTGCCAGATCATTTCTTCTCAGCATCCTGCCCAGCAAAGAAGTAACTCATCAGAATGATACCTGGAGGCTTGTCGGAGGCCAGACCTGCCACAGAAGAAGTCCAGGAGATTGTTGACCAGGTGAGTCAATGTACTTCAGGAAAAAGCTTGATCTGAAACAAATTTTCAGAATTTGATTCATAATTTGGCCCTCTCATAAGTGTGAAATATCACAGAAACCAGAAATACAGGTTTTGTTCAGAATTTTTATAACAGCTATAAGTGGAACATTAAACCTTTCAGAGAAATATTAACATCCCAAGAGTAAAGTCAGCCAAGCCACACTCTTTACTGAAGCCTCAGTTTCCCCAGTAGCTGAAGGAGAATTCATGCTGGATCATCTCTACACCTCACATGTCTGATCCCAGGAGCTCTAATTACTGATGGAATTTTCTAGTTTCTCTAGTTGAAGCTGATATATGGAGGTTCTTAAAGTTCTTAAGAATCCCTGAGCTTGGGGGCTGGTGAGATGGCTCAGTGGGTAAGAGCACCCGACTGCTCTTCCGAAGGTCCAGAGTTCAAATCCCAGCAACCACATGGTGGCTCATAACCATCCGTAACAAGATCTGACTCCCTCTTCTGGAGTGTCTGAAGACAGCTACAGTGTACTTACATATAATAAATAAATAAATAAATAAATAAAATCTCTGAGCTGATTCCAAGATGCTATGCCCACCAAATCATCACATTTAAAATGAAACTTAATGTTTCTAGCAAGTTAATACATGCTGCTTAACTATCATCTATATAAAAAGATGAATCATGTTACATGTTTTACAAAGGAGAAATGCATGTAAACAACAGAGGTAGGTTTGTAATCTGTCACTTTATTTTCTTACATCATGTTGTTTTCTTCTCTGAAGCCGAGTCATCCTGACAGACAAGATCAGTTTGGTTTGTTATTTGTTTATTTGCTTGTTTGTGCATTTGTTTTCTTGTGTATGTGTGTGTCTTTATTTCTTTGAAACTTGGTCTTCCTAGATGGTCTAGCCTACAGGTAACTCAGGCTAACCTCAAACTTAAGGCACTCCTGCTGCCTCAACTTCTCAAGAGCTGAGATTACAGTCATGTGCCACCATGCTAGGCACCATCAGATCTTATGGGAGTAGAACAGATGGGAACCTTCATGCTTAGGGCACTGAACATTCTACAGAGGGTCACAGTCCTAAAATTAATGATTAAATATTTAAGGCTAAATAGTTCTCACTCATAGGTTTATTATAGTAAATATTTTTGAGCATTTTACTTTTGAGGAATATTAAATATTTATACCTTCATTAGGATCCTCACATCAGGTTAATGTTGTCAACCTTAAATGTGCATATGAGTCACCTGTCAACCTAGATAAAATACTGATCTGAGAGGGCTTCCAAGGTCTCTGGGAGTGTAGGCACTCCTACCCACGACTTCACTTTCCTGCAGGACCTGATATATCCGGCATCCTAGAAGGCTTGGGGGAGATGAGACCCTAAAACAGGATGCCAAGGAAGGAAAAGTCCTCCATTTCACCTGTAAGAAGAAAGACCTAAAAGGACTAACTAAAATAACATGCAGAAAAATGATTTAGAGAACAAATACACCAATGAGACATAGCTGATTTTCATGTTGACTGAAATAAAAAACAAAACAAAAAAAAGCCCTGAGATGTTCCAAGAACAGGGTCTCTAGGGAGATACTTGACTATGAAATGAAAAAGTACAGCAGATTTTAATTATTTTTAAGAGTTGATCACCTGACTATCTAGAATAACCGCTCTTTTGAAACAGGGGTCTCGCTATTTCTCTTTCTCAGAGTAGTCCAAACCTCACAGGTTCTAGTAATCCTTTTGCCTCTAGCCTCCCAAGTATCTTGGACTTCAGGAGTATGTCATCCTGCCCGGCTAGGATAATTTCGAACATGATATTCTCATTAGTTCTCTTAAGATTTTATATGTACATAAAATGTAGTTTGATCATATAATTTTTAAGATAGGAAGCTACTGAAAGCTGAAAGGACTTACCTTGATAAGGACACCCTCTGTGGACCATCTTGAGTAATAAAATTAATTAAGAAGTATGTTCTTGGAGCTCCAGAGAAGCAGAATGAGACACAGATATTAACAAGGTCATCTTAGCCCAGGAAGGAGCTTTGCTGTTTTAAAAGCCTTGATTCTGTCCCACCTCTCAATTGATCTTCAAAGCCCCTTGGCATGCAAGGATGCATTCCATCCTATTTTTTGATGATGAAACTTATATTCAAGATGCTTAAGAGTCACCCAGATAATAAACTAACCTGTCCTTTCCCACTGCACAGCCTCAGCACATTGGAGAGCTCTGCAGAAATCAGAAGTAGGGAATGCAGCAAACTTGCCTTCTCTGTGGAAGCCAGGGACTCAGGTTTAAATCGCCACACGAGATGCATAGCCAAGAACCATTACATAGGGACATTTCCTGAGTCTCTTGGAGGTGCCAAGCATCTGGCTACAAACCGTAGAAGCTACAGAAATGGCTGAAAGACATGGCCTCCATTTCCCTAGAATGAATAGTATAGAGGAAATCAGGATATTTAGGGGAATTTTTAATAAATAAAACTTATTTAATCACTGTTTCATGATCACAGGTTTAAGACCAAAAATAACACTAGGCACTGCCGCCAACCCCTTTACTATCAGGTGAGCAGGTACAGGGTGGCAGCTCAGCTCCCAGATGTCACTCATCTGTCCTGTCTTGCAGGAGACAGCCTAAGGGGACAACTCCCACTAAAGTGTTGGGAGGCAGAGAAGCAGGCAGTAAAATGTGTATTTTTAGGAAGCATTTTCTCAATCACAGCAATCATTCCCCCTCCAGGGGACAATGCCATGGGCCACATACTAAGGAAAGTCCTTGTTAAGTCAGGAAATTCAGTCTACTCCTCCAAGATGATGTCAGTTGTCACTGATGATGACACAGTGTCAGGCCAAAGGGGGTTATTGTGTCCCTAGAATGATCTGAGGGACATCGAGGGAAAATCTTCACTACCTGTCATTAACTTTGTACTTTTATTTCTTTATATTTTAAGATATATATAGAGATTTTTTTTTATTTTCAAAAATCCAATGTTAAGTGGTCTTAGAAGGGAAACTGTTGGGTGCTAGCAGACCTCCACCAGGGAGGAGGGAAGGGAGAAACTGGAGCATTCCCCACATAGAGAAGGAAAGTACCACAGAGAAGTGGTACCTTCATGCCCTGGGAATTGAGTATCAAACCCACAGAAAGGCAAACAGGCTTTGGGACTGGGAGGATGTAAGAATTTTCAGGAAAGACAAGTATTCCTTAAGTCTGTCCTTCAGAAAACATTATCAGATGGTTAGGTGGCTCAGTGCCTGAACCCACATGATGAAGTTTATGATTTCCAGGCAGTGGTAGTACAGGCCTCTAATCCCAGCACTCAGAAGGCGGAGACAGGCAGATCTTTGAGTTCAAGGCCAGCCTGGTCTACAAATTGAATTCTAGTATGACAGCCAATGCCATACACAGAAAACCTGTCTTGAAAAAACAAGAAGGAGAAAATAATGTTGATTTTTACTAGACACCACTGGGTCACTAAGCCAGGAACGAGGACATCAAATGGTCTCTGCCCTCAGAAAAATTCACAAAATAAACTTAGAAATAAAATAAAGAGCCATGCACATTCCCACCCATGAAAAACCAAACCATGTCCAACGGACTGCCAAAGGAACAGCTGGTTCCAATAACAACTCCATACTGCAGCTGGTGATCTTTTATTGACTACGTAAATAGCCACTGGATGAGAATTCCAAGTATGTTTATTGGAGGGAAAGAAATATTACTTTAAGGATTATTTTTAGAAGCACAGGCAGTGATTACACATGCAAATGTATGTGCACACTGCACATGCTCATCCTCACGCAGAAACCTGGCCAGTCAGTGAGCACCACCCCTGGAGAGCATGCTAAGCATGAGCTTCGTTGGCCAAGACACCACACAAATACCTCAGTGCAGCTGGGCACACCCTGAGCTTTAGCAACCCATGGCTCCCATTGACCTCATCTACAGATTTATGTTCCTTTCTCTCCAACCTAAACTTTCTGGACAGTCAATTCTGTTGTCCCATCCCCAGAGAACCTGCCATTCAGTCATACCAGAATCTCAAGGCACCCACCCTCCGGTCTTATGAGAACAAGCCTCGATTCTTTTGGTCACCTATCCAAGATAGATGTTTTCTTATACTCCTCCACTCTAATTCCTATGATCCTGTGATCCATGACATTCCAATCTTCAGTGAGAGATCACTCCCTCTCTGCCCTCCCTTCTCCTCCACTTCTGCTTCAGGGAGTCACAAAACCACTGAAAGCTCACCATTCCAATGTGATACAAGGATATCCATGTCCCAGCAGGACCCTGGGGACACACAGCATCCCTTTAGCTCTATTTGCTGATGTTTTTCTAGAGATCTATATCCTCTGCCTCTGCCTTCCACCCCACCCTGCCTTCCACAGTCTCCCCAGCAAGTTTCTCAGTTCTTACTCTGCTTAGAAAATTGCTGGTATCTACAAGGGAACACCCTCACGTATCATAATGCTTCAGGTCTAACTACTTCCTTCAGTCCTATGCTCTTACCCCCCACTCATAGTCTAATGGCTTCATTTTCTTGTGTCCTGCGTGTTCTTCTTCATATTTCCTTCTAAGCATATCAGTTGACAAATATCCATAAGACATGCCCTACCAGCCTTGCCATATTTCCATACTGCCTCTGAATTCTCTTTTCTTATTGGAAATTTCCTTAAATAGCATCTATCTAGCTTGCATCCAGCGTCTTCTATCCATTCTGCTTTGAAAAATGATTGCAGGTTTGGGAAATGCATTGGTGTGGATGCCTCCATGGCTCGATTCTTCAGATCCTAGAAAACTAACAACTCAGAGAGATTCACACTAATTGGAAAAGCCAGAACAACTCTGGAGTAAATGTATTTACCAGGTGCCCCTTCCTCTGAGGGAGGACAAAGTGGCAAATGCATAGTCTCCAGCTACCATAAGACACTGCAAGGACAGCAGCAACGGTACAATACAAGTCCTATCTGTCACATCAGGCTGCACACCTTCTGGCACCTTCTGGCACCTTCCGGTACCCCTCCTGGTGGTTTGCTCAGTGCCAAGCTACTTTCTGATTCTTAAATTATCACTAACAATCTCCCCACTCACCTCTTCCCCTACTTCCCAACTGCCCAGCATCACCCAGGTCTGTAGATTCCTCCATTAAAGGACACAAATGTGTCTTACTACAAAAGGGAGAGAGGCTACATCTTCCACAATGAACCACACATTGGGCAAGCACCAGTGCTATAAGGATAGGAACAGAGCGATTGAAATCAGTTCTCCCCTGGAAAATTCTGGACATTGATCCTCATACATAAGTAAGATGAGGAAATTGCAATTTGGATCCAAGATGGAAATCAGCACTTAAACAATGCAGCTTTAAAAAAAAAAAAAAAAACCTGAGACTAAAGAGATGGCTCAGCAGTTAATGGTGCATGCATAATGCTCTTGCCCAGAACCTAAATTCAATCCCCAGGAGCTATGCCAGATAGCTCAAAACTACCTGTAACTCTAGCTGTAGGAGATCTGATGTTCTCTTTTGGACTCCATGGGTACCTACACTCACATGTGCACACACCCACACACAGCCACATAATTAACATGAAAAATAAAATAAAATTCAAAAATAACCAAGGATAAAAACCCAATGGATTACAGCTCAGAAACTTGTTATCAAACAAAGGTTTTAAAATTGCTCTGACAATGATTAATGATTTTTAACCTTAACCTCAAGCTCCTTCCTTGTAAAATGAGACTCAATAAATCAGTTTGGGGATTAGTGTAGAGTTTAGGCCTTTCTAGTCCAGCGGATACCCAGTGCTGGCATCCTTCCATTGGCCACTCAAAAGCATCAGGATGCAGAGAGCCTGAGGTATGCCCCTCTTCTCACTCAGCCTCTCTCTGGACAGCTGTCCATGGCTCCTCTCCTGCACCCTGCCTCTTGTCAGTCCAGTCTTTTCCCACTCACTTCCTGTCCTCTTTCCTAGACTTAAAGGTTCATTTTTCATTTCAACAAAACAACTGTTGCCACCCCACCTATTCTGAAGGCTTTGGGGGCAAATGAGTGGTACCTGTTGGAACTTAATCGAATATAAGAACTCAGTCTGAAGATGCATTTGAAAATAGTTCTAACCGTCCACTGAGGGACCAGCAAAGAAGGACTGAAAACATCTCCCCGCTGAGAGGAGAGATTCAGAGGGTCTTATGAGAACTCTGGGTCCCCTCGGGAACTGACTGAAGCTAGAAGCATCCAAATGCTTCATCAGAGAGCACTGCACCAACTTCTCAATGAAGAGGATATATTGAAGATGAAGTTGGTTTTCCTCCCATGTGTAGGAAAGGATTGTGGGGAACATGAAAAAGGTAACAGGAAATCAGTAGACACTACCTGAAGGATATGAATGGAAGTAAGAAGATGAAAACTGAGAGATGTCTAGATTGAGGCTGAGCTGTGGAGGGCATATCCAACTCACACAGGAGATTCATACAGCAGCTCAAATACAGCTGTATTAAATTGCTAATGGCTGGCATTGGCAACACCAGAAATTTTGAGGGCCGAGTCAAGAGAGCAGGGGACCTGATGGATCTGTATGACCAACAGCTAGACCCCAATCCTCCTCCTTATCCTCAACATCCTCCATCCTGGGATGTGAGCTATTGCCCCTTCTCAGCCCTGGTAGAAACCTGGAGCTTGGCTATTAGCAGAAATTGAGCCCTAGTGATCATAACAGATCCTAGCCTATAGGGTCTAGCTGAGCACCCGGAGAAAGGGTGGATACATAACATTCAGTAAATGTCTACACACTGAATGTGAGACTAACTCCTTTCAGCAATGCGAGCATCTAAGCTTCCATCCCCTGTGTGTGTGTGTGTGTGTGTGTGTGTGTGTGTGTGTGTGTGTGTGTGTGTGTAGATCACAGAAAAACTTGCAAGAATGCATTCTCTCCTTCCACCATGTGGGTCGCAAAGATGGAATTCAGGTTGTCACACTTTCTTAGGGGCAAGCGACTTTACTTGCTTAGCTATTGGGCTGGCTCTAAACTATGACTATTGTGTAATACTGCAGTGATTTGATAGTAATTCAGCCTCGTGCCTGTGTAAAGGTTTTTCTATTGAGAAAAAAAGATTACATGGTTTTTAGTTTAGTTTGCTGTTTTGATTTTTGATACAGGATCTTAATTTTTAGTCCCAAGTAGCCTGGAACTTGCTACATAGCTCAAACAACTCTTGAATGACATTCTCCTGCCTCAGTCTTTCAGGTTCTGGGATTAGAGGCTGGACCTGCCAGCCCAGGCACATCAGCATCACTGAGCACTCTCAGCAGGATGAAGTTCCCAGATTTGTGACTCAGGTAAACTGAGTCAACACAACCCTAACATCATCTCTTTCTCCTCATAAGGTCAAAGCACAGCTCGAAGAGAAAACCAATGAGAAATATGAAATATTCAAAGCCGTTGAGTATAAAACTCAAGTTGTCGCTGGATTCAATTACTTCATTAAGGTTAGACACCATCCTCCCTCAAGCACTGATGTGATTGTTTCCTGTTGCACCAACTGTATCTTCATTTCTACCAGTGGCCTTTATTTAAGACACTTGCAAGTGGAAGACTCCCCAATCCATCGGATGATAGGAGAGTTACCTTTTTTTTTCTCCTGAATACAGAAAGCTTTCTTATGTGGTTCTTAATTTCTAGAACCCTGTAGAAAAAGATGGTGTGACAGCTCAGACATTGGTTTGCAGCCATGGCTGTTTATTCTGTTAGGTGGATGTGGAGGCTAGCGTTTTAGGGTATGGGAATTGGCCAGTGTCTTAGAGCATTTTTCACCTCATACCTTCCTAATTCTGTGTGTTTAAATTAAATGCATGTAAAAAGGACTTCAATAATTAGCTGAAAGAATGAGCCAATTTCATCCTTTAAATGAGTAGTTATTGATATCATTTAAATAATCCTTTTTTTATTATTTTTATGCATGTGAGTGCTCTGTCTACATGTATGCCTGCATGCCAGAAGAGGGCACCAGGTTCCATTATAAATGGCCATGAGCCAGCATGTGGTTGCTGGGACTTGAACTCAGGACCTCTGGAAGAGCAGTCAGTACTCTTAACTGCTAAGCCATCTCTCCAGCCCCCAAATCAGTCTTTTCATAGCTCAAGCAGGTCCAATTGATGGCACTCCAGTAACAGTATAAAGCCATACTTATAGTATTTTATAAATACATTTTAGGAGCTGGAGAAATGACTCAACTGTCCAAAGTGAATGTGGCTTTTGCAGAAACCCCAAGCTTGTCCAGGACGCACATCAGGTGGCTCACAATCAGTTGTAAACCCCAGCTATAAAGACCTAATACCTCGGATCTCTGAGGGCACCTGCTCCTATGTGTGCATAGCCATACACACAACTTTTTTAATTTAAAACAAATTTTATATCAAAAATTAAATTACATGGTTTCCTGATTAAGTTCTAATGAAAAAATATTTTGACATTCTTGTGAACCAATGTCAAGGGAACCAGTTCAAAAACTCAACCATGGATAATAAATAGGAGCTATATTTATCTCTTTGTATTAAACAATGTCAACCCTGACAGTCAAGTGCCTTTACCTCCTCTGCTTCGTCATTGGACCAAGGCACAGTGGCATTTGTTTCTTTTCAAAAAATAGTTACTCAAGCTATGTGTTTTTAATGTGTTTAGTTAGTTTGTTTGTTTGTCTGTTTAATCACATGAACTGAACTAACCAGCTCAACATGAGGCACCCTCAAAGCTGGGTTGTATATGAGGACTGGACCAGCTCAGTCCAATAAAATCTGAGTTCCTAGTATTTTCCAGGCCCAAAGAAACATGTGAGCTAACCCCAGCTGTGTCCTCA
>NC_034601.1:31112014-31117968 GCF_900095145.1 Mus pahari | reverse complement strand
AGAAACTTCTATCTCCCAGTCTCCAGATTAGGTTCACTGGTGAGCCTTCCAATTCTGGATTGTAGTTCATTTCAAATATAGTCAAGTTGACAACCAGGCCACTACAACTTTGATTATCCAAATATGAACATTTCATATTAACTCCCTCACATATTTCATTAATAAAAAGTTTCATCAGAAAACGATATTGGAAATTTCTCACACTATTTCACTGTGGTTGCTTGCTTCCCAACCCCAGCCACACCCCTCCACCCCTGGCTCTCTCCCTCACCCTCCATTTTGCTATTGGACCTTAGTTCTCTCCTTCCCTCCTGCAGGATGGCTCTTGACCCCATTGCTCTCAGCCATATTTCATTTGTTACCGGTAGGGTTTTCGATCTGTCTTGAATCCCTACTAAGACAGTATTAGAGTACCATAAACTTCAATGTTAGGTTGTCCAGGGTTGATCTTTGCTCCATTATTCTGCTTGTTTAATCTGTTCATACTTACAAGCAAGCCACACCCCTCTTTACCTAATCCTCATTAAAAAAAATCCATAAAATAAAACTAAGCCCCTTTTTTCCTTCAACGTAGAAGGCAGAAAATAGAATCACCAAAAATATAGGCTGCCCTCTGTTCTTGTTCCAGGCATGAGGAAAATAAAATGTAACTCTGAAATGTAATCTGTGCCAAGATTTTAATGAAAATTCAGATAGAGAAATGGGTTGGTGGGTAGGAGCACTGGCTATTCTTGCAGAGGACCTGGGTTTGGGTCTCACCACGTACATGGCAGCTCACAACCATCTCAAATTCCAGTTTGGGAGATCTGACCCCCTCTTCTGATGTCTTCAGGCACTGCATGCATATGATGCACGTAAATACAAATAAGTTAAATAAAATCCTTTTCTAAAAGGTATTAAAAATAAATCTAGGAAATATGTTTACCACCATACTGTTAGCTGCTCTTTTTCCTAACATACAAGTTGATGGAAGTTCAGTTCATGGAACCTGGCTTGGGCCAGAAGTGGTGTTTTAGGAGACCTTAGTACATTAAGTCTTAACAAGAAAGAAAATCTGTTACAGAATGGAGATCCATGTAAATAATTTCCCTTTCTTTCTTTCTCTCTCTCTTTCTTTCTTTCTTTCTTTCTTTCTTTCTTTCTTTCTTTCTTTCTTTCTTTCTTTCTTTCTTTCTTTCTTTCTCCCTTCCTTTCTCTCTCTCTCTCTCTCTCTCTCTCTCTCTCTCTCTCTCTCTCTCTCTCTCTTTCTTTTTTCTTTCTTCTTTTATGTCTTTCAGGTGGATGTAGGGGGTGGCTGTTTCATCCACTTAAAAGTCTTCAAGAGTCCTTCTGGAGAGAGTAATTATGAACTTAGTGGTTATCAGACTAACAAAACCGAGAATGATGAGCTGACCTACTTCTAAGCAGCAAATTCTAAAGTGATGTGATTCCTCTCATTGTAAAGAAATTTGGCCATCAATAAAGAAGCAATCTTGAAATAACCGTTTCTTCCCTCATTACTCAGTTACTTTCTAAACAATTATTTTTAAATGTGAATTGTTTCTTGAATTTGTGTGCCCTTCTTGGGCAAAGGCCATGGTAATCTCTGTGTCATTCCAATTGTTAATATACATGCTGCCAAAGAGAGCACAGTGTTCATGGTTCAGAACTCCACAATAAATGATTCCAGCTAGAAACCTTATAAAGACTACGGCTCAGTTGCAGCTGCATAAAGGGTCTTACCACCCCATCCTCACTGCATGTGCACTGATGTCTGTCAGGGAAGCTCACTCCTTGATCCCTTCGGTTGCCCAGGACCCAGCATGTCAAATCTGCCTTCATATTTGAAAATTAAATTTGTATTTTGTAAGTCATGTTTTAAAACAATCCTAATGTATAAAGAAGCTGCCCTCTCCCTTCCCCCATGCTTCCCTCACACGTGAGAGTCAGTCAGTTGCACTGATTTCTCCATCACCAACAAAAGCTTCCTGGTACTCAGTAGCACAAATAGTTGAGCTTCCCACAAGACCATTCTCCTGCATAGCCAAAAACCAACAATCAAGACCAGGAAATGTACACGAGTGACACACTGACATCTAGTCCCCAGGACCTACTCAAGCCTCTAAAGTTGTTACAATAATGTAATCTTTAATAAAATGTAGTAAAAGAAAATTTTAAAATTCCAGTGTGGGCTTTCTTCCCACCTTAGACAAGTTATGTTCTCAGATAAAATACACATCTTATGTATTTTTAATATGCCTTAGGCAGCATTATAGCTGGCAACTACCTACCCTCCATAACCCGCTATTACTTATTATGTTTCATCTGTACTGCTCATAAGACAGCCCTCTGGACCATATTCTCTTGGCTTCTAGACCATGGCAGCTCTCTCTCCTCCTGTTCCTTCCTCGTGGTCTCTAGCCTGGGGAAACCTGAACCCCACCTATGTCTCTTCTCCACAACTATTGGCTGCTGGCATTTTTATTTACCAAATATAATGAAGTGGGGGCAGGGTCCCTCAGGGTATGTGCAGACTCCAAATCCTGGAGGTCAGCATTACAATAATCAGTAAAAGACAAAACCTCAACAATTCCCCATTTTAGTTCAGGGGGAATTTGCACTAGTGAGTACCAGGAGTCTAATAAAAGGCTCTTTTCTCTTAGATATAATTTGAACACAATTAAAACAATTATGTAAATTATAAAGTATGGTATACACTTATAACATCCAGTCCATTATATTTGACAATTTAGGTAAAGTATTCTGTGATCTATCCTAACTTAAAGACCTTAGAATTCTGTACCTAAATCATGTTTGATTTCAACTTTTTTTTTTTTTTTTTTTTTTTTGGTTTTTTGAGACAGGGTTTCTTTGTATAGCCCTGGCTGTCCTGGAACTCACTCTGTAGACCAGGCTGGCCTTGAACTCAGAAATCCGCCTGCCTCTGCCTCCCAAATGCTGGGATTAAAAGCGTGCGCCACCACGGTGGTGTCTCAAAAAACCAAACCAAAACAAACAAACAAAAAAAAAATCTTGTGATTTTAACTTTTATTACCATCTGAAAACCATCCTTTCAAGTCTAGAATGTGTTCTTTAACGTTAAACAACTTAAGTTCAATTGTGAGATCATAACTAGTATATTCTTCCCTGTCAGAGATTTGAGAAGGAAATAAATATTACTTGAATATGTAGGAAGCACAAAAAACACAGATTCCAAAACTTAAACAACTGGCAGAGACAGCTGACTGCCTGGACAGTCCCCAATACTTCTTATAAAGTTGGAGCATCTGTGTTCAGCCTTTTAGCCCAGAGAATCTGAGAGACCTTAAATGAAGTAGAAATTATGAAGAACTAGCTTACTTTATCTTGGCAGAGCATAGCAATTGACTATCCTGTGTCTGTTTGTCCTTTTTGGGCAGTGTTCTGTCTGTAGATGAAATTAGGGCATTTCTTGTCCAGTGGCTAGCTTGTCACAATTGAAGCAACTCCATATGTAGATAATGATGTTCATTTCCTTCCTTGAAATGGATGGGAGTACTGTCAGGAGCAGGCATGTCTCATAGTCAAAAGATCTATTATTTACCAAGTAACATTGAATGTTATACTTTGTTGCTTTTGAAGACCATCTCTCTACATATGGCATAACTGAATTGTTAGGCATTGTTATTTCTAGCTATTTACTACTTGAGTAACCTTGAAAACACTTTATTGTAAATAATTAAATTAGAATCTAACATGACCATGAGTTTGACTGACTATTAACTTGTATTAATTAATAATTTTAAACATTTTGTAATAGCAGCTATTAAAAAGGACTGGGTCTAAGCCCTGTATTCTTAAATGAGTTGCATAGGCACAGTCCCTATCTACGAGAAACAAAATTAATTTAAAATTTTGTATCAGTGTATAAAGATTTACACCAATAAAAACCTTGAACTTACATTAGTATCCAAAATTCTGTACCAATGTAAAAGATATAACCTCAATTCTGTATCATAGTATAAGGGTTTTTACCAATGTAAGGTTACAGCTACGAAATGTTTTGTCTAAGAGTAAATTAAGTTATCTATCCCATTTATCTAATTTCAGTAATATTACTCTATCCCACCCACCCCCTTTTTTTTCTTTTCAACCTCCTTCCCTTTACCTAAAAAAGAAGTAAGAATAAAGAAAAGAAAGGAAATATAGATATCCCCGAGTCTAAGTTCTCCCTGTCCAAAATTACAACCATTTCTAAATTATACCTTAAAATGACATCTATAACTTATAAAATAACTAAACTAGGCACCCTAACTTAAGGGATTGTGTCAATGATTTTTTTTTTATGACTGCTTCCTGTTGAGATGGGGCTACGAATTTCTTTCTTTCTTTCTTTCTTTCTTTCTTTCTTTCTTTCTTTCTTTCTTTCTTTCTTTCTTTTTAAGGGGTGGATTGGGGCAAAAAAATTAGGAAAAAAAAAAAAAGATGAGTAGACTTGAAGTAGAAAGCTATCTGTAGCACTTGCTGCCAGTCTCTGTGTGCTGAGAGAGTCCAGGACTTAACTGACATCCTGACTGGAACCATATGAAAGGCTGCATGAACTGAGGTCATGGGGGATTAGCACTCATTCCTGAAGCTGTTCTGGGACCATCTCTGGAAACACCATCAGGTGAGGCAGGATCAGGCAGGGAGCTGGAACAGCAGGTCATCTCCACGTTCCCAAGAGTGAATCTTGCCATAGCTGTATTGTTGATGTTTCTTTCTGTAATATATAAATCTCACAACCAATATTTAGTTCTATAAAGATATTTGTATGGATACTACAAGGTGCACAGATCACTTAAGGATGAATTTTTGCTTCTTGTTTGAGCAGGTGAAAGACAAGTGTCTTTTTAATGACTTAGTTTGATCAATAACCAAATTGTAATACATCTTCATTTGAGGATCAGAGGTGAGAAGGACACAACATTTGCTCCAACACCAGGTGATAACTGGGACCAGCGGGACCCAGGCACCTATGAACTCTGCCTGACCAGTGGCACAGGTTCCTTCTGGTCTGGGCTGGTGCCCTGAAAAACCCTTGGGTGTGAACTCTGCAGCCAGTCTCATAACACCCAGAGGAAGCTCCACTCCCAGGTCTTCTAACACACCCAGGATCACGGGATCACAGGATCACAGGGGCTTGGTCACACCAGGATCTCAGGGTCCCAGAGGCAGCTTGACTCCCAAGAGCTCTGACAAACCGAGGACATCAGGATCACTGGAGCCTAGAACACAGGATCACAGAGACAGCTGAACTATGAGGAGTTCTGACACAACCAGGATCACAGGAAAGACAGGCTCCAGTCAGATATAGCAGGGAAGGGAGCACTAGAGATAATCAGATGGTGGGAGGCAAGCATAAGAACATAAGCAACAGAAACCGAGGTTATCTGGCATCATCAGAACCCAATTCTCCCACCATAGAAACTCCTGGATACCCCAACACACTGGAAAAGCAAGATTCAGATCTAAAATCACTTCTCAGGATGATGACAGAGGACTTTAAGAAGGACATAAATAACTCCCTTAAAGAAATGTAGGAGAAGCTGGGCGTGGTGGCACATGCCTTTAATCCCAGCACTCAGGAGGCAGAGACAGGTAGATTTCTGAATTAGAGGCCAGTCTGGTCTACAAAGTGAGTTCCAGGACAGCCAGGGCTAAACAGAGAAACCCTGTCTCAAAAAATCAGAAAAAGAAAAAGAAATGCAGGAGAACACAGGTAAACAGCTAAAACAGGTGAAGGAAATGAACAAAACCAGATCTAAAAATAGAAATAGAAACAATAAAGAAATCACAAAGGAAGACAAAGCTGGATTTAAAAATCCTAGGAAAGAGATCAGGAGTCATAGATGCAAGAATCGCCAACAGAATACAGAAGATAGAAGAGAGAATCTCAGATGCAGAAGAGACCATAGAAAACATTGACACAACAGTCAAAGAAAATGCAAAAAGCA
>NC_034601.1:31075037-31111209 GCF_900095145.1 Mus pahari | reverse complement strand
AAAGAAAGAAAGAAAGAAAGAAAGAAAGAAAGACTCTTGTTCTGGGGGCTGGAGAGATGGCTGTGATGGCTCAGCAGTTAAGAGCATTTACTATTCTTCCCAGCAACCACATGGTGGCTCACAACCATCTGTAATGGGCATCGGATGCCCTCTTCTAGTGTGTCAGAAGACAGCAACAGTGTACCCACATACATGAGATAAATAAGTAAATCTTTAAAAAAAAAATCTCTTGTTCTATTCAGAGTAGTTAAATGTAGACCAGCACTGTCTGTCTGTCATATCAGGCACTCATTTTTCTAGTTGCTGTCTAGAACAGGCTCTCCTTGCCTGACTTGGAATGAATGGCTCCTGTTGCTTTTTGGTGGGGCCTAAGGGAAGCCCCTTAGGCAGTGTCCTGATTGTAAGGGATTGCCTTGAATACCTCTGGATGATCTCGGCCCTTCGTCTGCCCTCTCCACTTCTTTTACATTTTACATGAAGCTTTCCCTCTGGGTTAACATTAGAGAAAATATTATCTACAGTCCTTTAGGAAATGACCTAGTCTTTCACAGCCAAGGCATCAGACATTCTGAGCTCTCATACTTTTAACAATTTTATAGCAACATTGAGTGCATTAGATCCAATATCCACAGTCATTTTAATGCATTCATAAACAGGTGCAGATCTGGCCTTTAATGGTTTAATAGCCTTTTTTGAATTCAGCATTAGCATTCTTAAAAGCCAAAGTTTCAATTAATCCTTCTCTTGCACCTGGATCTGATACTGCTCTATTTACAGTTGAAGTTAATCTTTTTTTTTTTTAAACAATCACTAAAAGCTTCATCTGAATACTGCTCTATTTACAGTTGACATTAATCTTTGTGAAAAATCACTCAAAGCTCCATCTGAGCCCTGGGTTATCTTGGTAAATGATTCATATCATCTTCAGTGTTATTCAACCTTGTCCCAAGCATTTAAAGCTACTGTAAGACATTGCTCTGAGGTGACATCATCAGACAGACTCTGCATTTGTAACTCAGCATATTCACCTTCACTTGGCAACTGACCCTTGGGACTGTTAACCCTTCCAGCCCCATTATGTTGCCCCTCAGCCAAAGTCTCCTCATTCCACCATGTCAGCCACTGTAGTTGAGGGCCAGCTTTAAAGATAGCAGTTATTAAATTTTTTGGAATTAAATCTTTTGGAATTAGGCAATCATGCATGGCCCATTTATTTAGTGCGCATTTCACATATTGTGAGCACACACCATCGGCTACAATCACCTCTTTAAAGTGCCTGAAATCTAGCATCTCTATGGACTGCCATCCGAATTCATCATAATCTTATGGGTTACTCTTCTGGAGGTAAGTGTTTTATGGTAGCTGGAAAAAAAATCATTGTAGCTTTTCCAATAGTCCTGTATAATGGTAATTTTAAAGGGTGTCTAGTTTTTCTCTATCCTGACTAGCTCTCAAATGGATGAGACGAACACTAACTTGAGGGAGAAGGACAGGACATTATCTCCTTTCTTCTTTACTCTGATGTTT
This sequence comes from Mus pahari, assembly GCF_900095145.1. Taxonomy (NCBI): domain Eukaryota; kingdom Metazoa; phylum Chordata; class Mammalia; order Rodentia; family Muridae; genus Mus; species Mus pahari. The sequence goes on along the minus strand of NC_034601.1, from coordinate 31,109,682 downwards.
GTTAGAAAGGACAGAGAAAACTGTGGTCAATATAATTAGTTCTATGATGATAGTTAAAATGAAACTCTACAGGGTCCAGAAGCACTCTGCTATATGAGTCAGGGTTTCTCTGTGTAGCCCTGGCTGTCCTGGAACTCACTCTGTAGACCAGGCTGGCCTTGAACACGGAAATCCACCTGCCTCTGCCTCCCAAGTGCTGGGATTAAAGGCATGTGCCACCACTGCCCGGCCTTATTTTCCATTTTTAACACAGAAAATATTTTCTTTTCTCATCTCACTAATTGTCTCTTGCCTTTGAAGACTATTATATTCAAATTTAATATTTCTTTCTATGACTGTCTAAACTCAGCTTTTTCCTTTTGCAGCATCTATGCAAATTTACAAAACATTTCTTCTTATTTCCCTTCTACTGCTTCAAAACATATCATTTATTTCAGTACTTAAGCTCCTCTAAACTGTCCTCTGGGGACTGTCCACTCTGAGCACACATTACTGACTCTGCAGTCTGGGAATTCAGCTTCTCTGACTCCAGCTGGTCTTTTGCTAGGCAGTCTCTCAGCCCCTAATTTAACCCAACATCTCTGCCATTGTATCTCTCCACATGGTTCTTATTGCACACTTCCCAGTTCTTTGTGTCTCCCTTCAGTGCCAAGGACCAGCCTCAGGTAGGTCCAGATTCCTGAGAGAAGGTTGTTTGGGCAAAAACAAATGACAAATGACTCCTAAGTAAAATCACGACAGAAAGTCAAATCATGAGTCCAAGCTGGTGGCCTAGTTTCTGCTAAGATGGCTTTCCAGACTCTCTCTCTCTCTCTCTCTCTCTCTCTCTCTCTNTNTGTGTGTGTGTGTGTGTGTGTGTGTGTGTGTGTGTGTGTGCATGTTCTGCTCTAGACAGATTTTTTTCTTGCTGTCCTAAAAACTCGGTTTGAGACAACTCTCTGCTAGTAAAAATTCTAAAAGTTCTCTGGATAGCTCATGTGTTAAATTCTTGGATTTTCTGACTAAGCCAGAAATACTTTTAGAAAAATTCTAAACATAAATTCTTAGGTTTTCTGATACAAATCAGAAAGCCAGAAAAAAAAAATTCTAAGAGAGCCGCGTTGGCTCTTCAGACAGCCTTCTCTGGATGGCTGCTACAAAACATTCTAAAAGGGCTGTGTTGGTTCTCCAAGTAATCCTTGGGAGCTGCTTTCACTCTCCAGAGATCTTCAGACAGTTCAGCTCTCACTAGAGAATCTGCCTCCCTTTGTATCTGGTTGCCTTTGTATCTTTCTGACAAGCTGTCTCATTAATGCAGCTGCCTCTGTTCCCTTAGATTCATGAAGCTCCTCATATATTCATATTGCATCCTTATTTTTTGCACAATTGAGAAATTGTATGTTTTCTAACTCATGTTTCCAGAGTTCTTTCCCACAGCCTTAAGGGCTGTCCCGAGGGTCCCAGTATTTACCATTTTGCTGGGATATTAGCCAAACCTTTGCCTCCCAGACTCATTCTGTCTCAGATTATCATGGAGTCATTAACACTAACAGGGAGGACATTCTTTGGAGGAATGTGAAAATATATACATTATTATATAAACAAGCCTTATGCCCATGGCAGCCATCCACACTCGTGGAGGTCCATGTCACAGGGGCAAGAACTATGTCTATCTGTCCCTACCAAGGCCATGCTGGACCAGCACTCAGTCTCCCTTCTGCATGTCTGTGTCTCATTGCATCTGCCTGTATCTCTGCCTGCCCAGAAGTTCAGACTATCTCCCTGTCCCAGTTCCAAGATGCCAGTCCTTTCTTATGCAAAAAGCCACACTCCTTACTCAACCAGTTGGCTTTGGGATCTAGGTGGTCCTTCCCAAAGCATCTCTATGTTCTGCCCACCCAAGCGGCATGTCCCACACCCCAGCAGCCTAATTAATACTTCATGAAGAGAGATACCTCACAGTCATTGTGATTAGTCGTTTCAACCATAATTTTCATGTCTCTGCTAGCCACATTGACAGGGCCAGCTGTTCAGGCCTTTTGCACATTCCTTCTTTGGGCTATTTGTTTTACTAGAGGGTTGAGTTCCTAATAGATTTTTCATATTAATCTACTAGGTGTGTGTCTTTTTTTAAGATTTATTTTTATTTTATGTATGTGAGTACACTGTAGCTATCTTCAGACACACCAGAAGAGGGCATCAGATCCCATTACAAATGGTTGGCTGCTGGGAACTGAACTCAGGACCTCTGGAAAAGCAGTCAGTGCTCTTAACTGCTGAGCCATCTCTCCAGCCCTAGGTGTGTGTCTTATAGACATTTTTTTTTTTTTGGCTTAGACATTTTTTTCTAAACCCATAGATGTCTGACACTATGTAGGACTACTTGCATATGCTCCCACTTGTATACTGCTTCTGTTGCCTGTGTTTTGGGGGGATCAGATCTAAACAATACACACCCCCAGGCCAATGTTGTCATATCCATGTTTTGTTTTATTCTAACTTTGAGAAGGGGCCTCATTGGGTTGTCCAGACTACATTTGAAGTCACTCTGTAATCCAGCTGGTCTTGGCCTTAACCTTCCAAGTAGCATATGCCATCAAGTCTGACTGGTATTTTAATTTTGACAGATATTACATTCAACTTATAGATATCCTTGCCTTATTCATGAGCCCAAAAGACCAACCAGGAGCAGATTCCAATGCAATCACATTAAGGTCTCTTTATTACAAACTTGAGCTTGGGGTTACTGCCTTGGTGAAGCAGCCCTGAACTCTCACTGGGACAAGGTTTTATAAGAAATGGGAACAGGTGAAGGGTGTCCATCCTTGCAAGCATCTAATGGAATGAATATTGTAAGCTGACAAGTGGGTGCTTTGAAGCAAGACCATGAACAATCACAAATGGTCTGAGAGTACATCTGGAGCAATCAGACTAATCTCTGATTGACTGTTGCTAGGAAGTAGCTAGGGAGTAACTCTGGGGTATGGGCCAAGGACAAGTTCTGGGATCCTTCCTGATACTTGGGTGCAGCTTGGCTTCAACTGTGGATCAAGTTCTCAGGCTTTGCTTTTCTTTCTTTCTTTTTCCCTCCCTAAGATAAAAACCCAGTCCCAAGATTGAATAGGTTCAGCAGTTAAGAACACTCTTCCAGATGGTCTTCAGTTCAATTCCCAGCACCCACATGGTGGCTCACAATGATCTATAATGGAATTGATACCCTCTTCTGGTGTGTCTGCAAAGAGCAACAGTGTACTCATGTACATAAAATAGAAAGATAAATATTTTTTAAAATTAATAACTGCTACATGTTATAGTTGAATCTTGGGGTTGTTTTTGTTTTGGGGGGGTTGTTTGTTTTTTTGTTTTTCAAGACAGGATTTCTCTGTATAGCCCTGTCCTGGAACTCACTTTGTAGACCAGGCTGGCCTGGAACTCAGAAATCCGCCTGCCTCTGCCTCCCAAGAGTGCTGGGATCAAAGGCATGCGTCACCACACCCAGCTTGGGGTTTTTTTTTTTTTTTAAATCCATTCATTCACTGTCTTTTCATTGGAGAATCTAAGCCATTTACATTCAATGTAATTACTGACAGTAATGACTTATACTGTTATTGTGCTGATTGTTTTGTAGATATGTTGCATCTACAAGAAGATGGAGGCAATGAGAACAGGGCAGTCAGTACCTTCAGCACTGAGAAATCTGCCTGTAGGCTTATGCTTCTACTTCAGAACGGATTGCTTCCCCAACTACAGGGGAAGCTAGGCACCCAGTAGACAGAGCTGGGGTTCTATCAGTAAAGGAGAAATGGGGTGTGGGACTAGCAGTATCCCACACATTCTGAAAACTGGGAAGTATCGGGGAGTTCACAAAAAGAAGAGGAAAGCCAGCAAGAGTATGGGCCCAGACCTGACCGCGGGAGTACACAAGGGACACCTAATCTGAGAGGTAGGCATGGCTTTAATGAAGTGACAGTGGAGACAAGAGGTAAGAGCTGGTCAGGGGAGAGAAAGCAAGCTCAGACATTTGAAGTGACACTGGGTCTTGGCTAGGAGCAGAAGGCAGCTCAGTACTAGAGGGGAAAGGACAGAGGGCACTGTGCAGTGATGGCATGGGGGAGCCAGGGCAGTGAGGACATCCAGGGCCATTTAAAGAAACCTGTACTTAGCTTTAAGGTAGTGAGCAGTCATTGAGGGACTTTACACAGGACAGCTTTTGCTTGCTAGGGTTTTAAACTGGAGTGGAAACAAGTCATTCAGTAGCAATTGTTTCTAAGTACCAGTGGACTAGCTATGCCCCCACAGTGAACTGGGAGGGAGATTGTCACCCAAGCCTTCTCCTCCCCCTTCCACAGGAGTAACCCCCAAGTGGACACTGCATGTAGGAGCTGGCTGCTTAAATCCTCCCCTGCAACTGCTTGAGAATTCTTATAAAATGTTGAAGGAAAAATCAGAGTTTTCTTAGATTCTAGCAAACTTAATTTCTGCCTGGAACAGCAGTTCTCAACCTGTGGGTTTCAACCCCTAACCCTTTCACAGAGGTCACCTAAGACCATTTGTATATCAGATATTTATATTATGATTCATAACAGTAGCAAAATTATCGTTATGAAGTAGCAGTGAAAATAATTTTATGGCTGGGGGTCACCACAGCAAGAGGAACTGTATTACAGGGTCACAGCATTAGGAAAGTTGAGAACCAATGGCCTAGAGGTACATAACTTTAAACTGCTATAAATATAACACTGAAGCTGATAAAACAGGTAACATGGTAAGACCAATAAAATGCGGAATGTAAAAATGATAGAATCCTAAAACCTTATGATTAAAGCCTCAGGGGCTAAGGAGATGGCAGAGACCTGAATGGTCCTCAATTGAGAATGTTAAGGCAGGACTCTAGGGCTTGCTGGCAGCCATTCTATCTGAATCAATGAGCTCCAGGCTCAGTGAGGGACCTTGTCTCAAAGCACTAAGATGGAAAGAGTGAGAAAGACACTAAACATCAACCTCTGGTCTCCACACAGCCCCCCACACAAACACACAGAAGAGCAAACCTTAAATGTTGTCCATGGGACACCACAGTGCTCATTTCTGAGAATCAAAGTAAAAAGGAGCATAGGCTGCACATGATAAAGCCCACTTTTAACCCCAGTACTCAGGGACCGAGGCAGGAGGATCACTGCAAATCTCAGGCCAGGCTATGTAAGACTCTAACTCATGGAAGCATGGCCAGGGATGGTGGATCATGCCTTTAATCCCAGAACGCAGGATGCAGAGGTAAACTAGTCTTTTCGAGTGCGAAGTCAGCCCAGTAACAAGGCATGTATATATAGTAAGACCATATCTAAATACACACACACACACACACACACACACACACACACGCACACACACACATGTGTATACACATTCTCAACTCATTAAACTCCCAAGAGGACAGAAGTCCATACCATAAGTTGTGTCACATCTTTACACAAAGTATGTATTTTCTAAATCATCAATTTTACTCCATTTCTCTTTCTTCTTCTCCTTTCCCCACACAAATAAAGTTGACCTTGCTGAAAATGGTAATTTTCTATTTTCCTTACTTTTTTCAGTGTTTATACTTAAGAGTGAATTCTTCTAAAGGGTCAATGAAATTTAGAATATTTTGCAAGGCTAATTGTGATACTGAGATCACAAATAAGCTGCCTGATTCTAAGGTTTGATTAGACCCCCTAACCCTAGGTAGCATGGCTACTTTACAATTTTAATGAATCTCCTGCTCATATGTTATTCCTGAGTATGTGGGACATTAGGAGACTACTGTAATAACACTAGCACTAACAGCTCCATTCCCAAATAGCTTTAAAGCACAACTTATATTAGAGACTAACATAACAGAACGTCCTTAATTACAGTACTGAGTATGCTTCAATACCTAATTAAACTGGCTCCTCTGAGGCAAGGGCATTATGTTCTCCAACCAGCAGTCATTTGCAATCCACTCACTTCCCTGACTTCCTGATCTATATTTTTGCACAGAACTTGACATAAGTGTTTCTTCATGAGCCCACTGTCTGCCAAGTAAAAGTCAAATTTGTCTCTGAATGTTGGCATGTTGTTTCTCTCAAATAAAGCAGCAAAATCCAAACTGCTGTGAGGTAGTGATTGTGGACAGGTTTCAGCAAGCAAACCTGCCTTCCAAAATGACAGAGGAATTTTACCTGAAGCTTTAAATGCTATTGACACACATTCAGTGTATTCATTTATACTAATTTACTCCAAACTGAGGTAAGTGCTCAATTAATGTCACACTGGATTAATTCAGGCACCTTAACAAGACTACATTAGCTAGAAAGCACTCTGACAGCGGATCTGGCAGTTGGGGAGGCTCATACAAATCTTAATGGAGAATCTGAATTTCCCCGAGAACGCCTTCAAGATCCTAGCTGTATTTTCATCTACACCATTCAGACTTTCTATTTTTTTTTTTTTTTTTTTTTTTTTTTTTTTTTTTTTTTTTCTGTGTAGCCCTGGCTGTCCTGGAACTCACTTTGTAGACCAGGCTGATCTTGAACTCAGAAATCTGCCTGCCTCTGCCTCCCGAGTGCTGGGATTAAAGGTGTGCGCCACCACACCCAGCTTACCATTCAGACTTTTATCTCATGTCATTTAAAAACTGTTACAGACCAACTCCACAGAAAAGATTTTCAATATTGCCTTTTCAATTTTTCTTTTCTTATAGAAAAGGCTATATGGTAACTATAACCAACTTTTCGAGATAGGGTCTATGTGGTTCTGGAACTCGCTATTTAGACCAGGCTGGCCTGGCTATTTAGACCTGACTCAGAGACCTGCCTGCTTCTACCTCCCAAGTTCTGGGATTAAAAGTGTGTGCCACTTTAAGGTCTTTTCTTTGGGGGTGGGAAGGAGGCTGGAGATCAAATCTAGAGTCATGTATGTATTATGTAGGTAAGTACTATCCTGAGTAAAGTCCCAAAAGAATGTATCGGTATCCCCAACAAACACGCGCAGTAAACACTCCAAAAAGTTCTGTCGATTAAACAGGGAACTCTTCTCCCTCCACGGCTGACTTCCAGGAACACAATCTGATGAAGGTCATTATGCTGCAGGCTCAGGCCCACCCGAAGCCAGACAAGCCAGAGCCACATGCGTCATTTGAATCATAACTAAACAGAATCCAAACCAGCAGCACATATGTCCTCCCTGATCATATCTGTGATTACTACAAGGCAAGAGTGATATACAGATTAACCAACTGCCTCAGTTAGAGAAAAGCAGCATTATAGCAGAGCTAATAAGAACCTTTGAATGCCGCTGGTCTGGCTTACAGCAGGAAAGGAAGTCAGAGAGATTGCAGAACCGTGAAGATTTAAAAACACCACAGCTAACGTGAAAATGGAGAAAAAAGGCCCATGTATTGAGAAATGCAGGTACTCCAGGAATAAAATGCGACTTCGATTTTACAACTCATGCATCTAATTTCTGCCACCAAGCTCAATGAGTTCAGAAGCAGCCTCCACCCCCTTCTGTGGACACAAAAGCCAGTCTCATTCCAAGCTGCATTTCAGCTTCCACACCCTGAATCCAGTCTACCTGGACTTTGGAACCACAGGACTGTGACACAGCAAATATTAATAGGATGACACTAAGCAGTTAACCTGGGATGGTCTGTTATGGCCACAGACAGCTAGTACCCAGTACAAAGTACTTCTCTTCACTGCTGGAATTCTTAAATCCAACAGGACTCTTGTTTTTGTCATTTACCCCCTTCCTTTTCTAGAGCCTTCGCTTCTCTTGTGTCCATGGAAAACTGTCTAGGAAACATCACTAATCCCAAACCAAATAGTTTTATATGTAAAAACAAGATAAATGTATTTTTGAGACAGGGTTTCTCTGTGTAGTCCTGGCTGTCCTGGAACTCACTATGGCTGGTCTCAAACTCAAGAGATCCACCTGCCTCTGCCTCCCAAGAGCTGATATTTAAGATGTGCTGCACCACCACAGCCTGACTGTGAGACAGGTCCTTACTATATAGCCCCAGATGGTCTCAAACTTGTAATGCTCCCACATCAGCTATCCAAAGTATTGGATTGCAGGCATAAGTCACCACGCCCAGCTTTAAAAAGAAAAACAGTGTTTGTTTGGATGGAATCCAGCTTGATTTTGTCATTTTTTTCTCCGTTTAATTTTACAAGCACAGGTATTTTACCTGAATGTATGTTTGTGTATCACATGTGTGCCTGGTGCCTACGAAGGCCAGAAGAGGGCATCAGACCCCCTGGTACTAGAGATATAGTCAGTTGTGAGCTGCCCTGTGGTTGCTGGGATGGAACCTGTCCTCTGTTAGAGCAGCCAGTGCTCTTAACCACTGAGCATCTCTCCAGTCCGATTCTGCTCCTTTAAAATAAACCCACAATGACAAAAGAGAAACTAATCTATAACCGCATCCATACCAATAAACTCAGGCAGGCACAATGACACAGAAAGTCTGTACAAACTCAGGCAGGCACAATGACACAGAAAGTCCTCAAGCAGGCACAATGACACAGAAAGTCTGTACAAACTCTTGGAGGACTATCTCAACTTGCAAAGTCACCAAATAAATATGTACACAGAGTCAGAAAATTATTTTAATAGTTACAAAACATTTTTTTACAGAATCAGTATAAAATAGCAATTGATTATTTTATAATTATGAGAATTAGACTTGAGGTCTTGGCTGAATGGGGCTGAACCAACCAAAGGCCTCAGCCTACTGGCTCAGAGACCACCCTCAGAACCTGGCCCTGTTGACATCTGTCATGCCCAAGCGAGGAGATGACCCGGTCTTTTAAAAAACTCTCTACTCATTCTTTGGAGGCTTGAAGTGAACTCGGCAGCGTTCATTAAACACCTAAGATATTCAAACAGAAACAAAAGTCACTCAGACATCCTGTATAAATCAAGTCTGGATATAAATTCAGATCCACAGATTTGGAGGATGTTACCTTCATCTAGGGTTAGGAAACAGTAAGTTTCTTTAGCACACCAAATTAAACACAATGTATACCTTGGTAACATTCACTAGATAATTTCAGCACCCATTTGCTGGCTGCTAAATTATGTATATTTATGTATTTCTTGTTTTGTTCACCTTGCTTGCAAAAATTTGAAACAACATATCATAAATGTTGAGAATGCCTTTATGACTAAATGGGGCTAGTTACAGAAAGTTTTTGGTAGAACAATTCAGAGAAGGTAAAAGGTTTAAAAAGGATAAGGAAACTGTTAACATTCTTATGTGAGAAGACTTCTGATGTATGTTAAAGAAAATATACACATTCATCATACTTCTGTAATACAAGGAAACGCAATATAATGAGAAAGTCACGGCATGTGAGAGCACATCCCTCCCTCTGCGTGGAAGACCTCACAACAGAGACAGGTGCTCACTGCACACCCTTTAATGTTCTGAATTTACATTTTGAGGCAGGGTCTTGCTTTGTGGTTCATACTGGCCTTGAACTTGTTATGTAGTTTGGCTTGGCCTAAAACTCACAATCCTCCTGCTTTAGCCTCCTGAGTTATGGGCCACCATGCCTGCCTAAATTTTGACTTTTCTGTGGGCCAATGATAGAATAATACTCTCTTGATGCCTAAGTGCAGCGCACTGCTAAGTGTCTTGAGAACACTTAGGTCTGCTGGAATGGAATCCCATCATACTGAAGAGCACCTCCACATCCAAAAAGTTTCACTCTATCACGCTTTGCACGTACCAAAATCCTCTGGACAGCCTCTCAAAAGCCAGATAGTCACCATACCCTTTTCCCGTCCAAGTCCCAGGATAAATTATCACTTATTCAGAGAATGTATGAATATACAATCATTGCCAAAACCTTCCAAGCAGCACAGCCCTCATGCTGATGCAATGACAAGTTCGGGCTACATTTTAGAAATGCCAGAAGACACTCAATTTATAGTCTGTAATTTATTCATGTCTTCACATGCTGTGAGTCTTTTTAAATTTAATGACACAGTAAAAAAGCTGGCTACAAGTAGGTAGAAGATAACTTCACTTACAACTTTAAAAACAGTTAACAAGCCTGGCCATGCATATGAAATCTGGAAGGTCATACACCAAGATACTAACATCACTCTGCTTAATGACTGCTTTTCTTTCTCTCTCTGTTTCTTTTTTTTTTCTTCCTTCCTTTCTTTCTTGTTTGTGAACACTGTGAAACAAAATTATTTCTGCAACCAAAGCTCCTGACGAGATAAGCAATTATTAAATGCCAGAAATCAGTCAGTGCCCAGCAGCTAATATTTAACCTAATGAGATCTAGAGGAGAGTAGTGGAGCTAGGTCTGCCTGTTTTTTCCTTCTCCTTAATGTTCCCTGTGTAACTGCATTCAATGAAACTCAATGAATATTAACTGACAAAATTGCAGAATGCTTGCAACTGTTTTTATGAAAAATAACTGCACAAATGACTAAGTTCAACAAATAACCTCTTTGAAAGTTCTTGTTACTACAGTAAAAACTCTAAATGTTAACCATGCACAATTAGTGTTAGTAGATACAGTATCTACCCCCCTCCTCCCCTGTATTTCACAGATCCTCTGTGTGCCTGTAAAGTCACTGTGCTTCCACACTGAAGTTAATGGCACTCACACCCTCAGCATTGCTGGGGCTCTCTGTTCTCAGAGCCTGCCTGCACTGCCCTCCTCTGGTTGTCTCCTGCTTCTGCAGTTTTTCTCCTATTTCTTTATAAAAATCAACATTATTTCTTACCTTCCAGCTTCTGTCATTTACCACTTCTTCGACATTTAGTTCTGACTGCATCCATTTCAACTGCAAGAGAAAAATAGAAATTCTGAACTGTAAAGAGTTAAAACTATAGCCCACAGTGCTGGAGAATAGAGATGGGGTAGATACAGGCAGATCCTGGGGACCTGCTGGCCAGCCAATTTAGCTATAACTGTAAGCTGCCACGTTAGTGAGAGACCCTGCCTCAAAAAATAAGATGGGTAAGTGATTGAGGAAAGCATCCTGACATAACCTCTGGCCTCACATACACCAGCACAGGAGACATACCCCCACATATGCACTCATATACAACACAAAGAGAAAAATCAACTTTTACAAAGCGTATGTAATGTGCATTAATTAGTAAGCTGTCATTTTTGTTTGAGCTCTCTGAGACACTGGCCCTGGAAGCACTGTCCCTCCACATTTCAGACCCAAGCTTGTCTGTCTCAAGGTGTCCTCCAAGGCCCTGTGTCTAGGGATGAGCTGGCCCCACTCACTCTGTGACAGGGAGGAAAAGAACAGCAAGCCAGCCCAAGAATAACATTCCCGTGAAAACGACTAGAAAGCAAAGCGTTTCTAATGGACCTCACCACTGCTTCTATCATGACAGAAACACGCCTCCAGTAGGAAGGAGGCCAGAAGTCCAGCTACAGGAAGCTCATCCGTGGAGAGAAAGTTCACTGGAACTGCCAGCTGACCGCCTCGGTTAACTGTGAGGATCTGTTACTCCACCTGGAAGCCTCACCGAGGGGACACTGTCTGCCAGGGACTCCTAGTGGAGCTCTCCCAGCCAATTCCTGCTAGATACTTCAAGAACCCAATTCAATGGTGTTCCACGTGGGGAATGTTAAGACCTGTGATGGAGGAAGTGAGGATGTACCCAAAGAAAGCAGGCCTCCTGTGTGCCTACTGTTGAGCAAAGGGGAGAAACACCTTCTGTGCCTGACACCGTGGTTACAGGTTAGCATGAAGACAAGCCTTTCCAGCTCTCTTCTGCCTTGTCTACAAAACACCAACTACTAAAGGCCACTGACACCTCTGTAGGTGTTTGTCGAGATATAAAATGTCTCTAATTCTCAATTTTGTGTGACTTCTGCCCCTGGAGCGGCAAGGTATAAAAATCAAAGAAGTTTGCTTAAGACTTGCAAGAGACAGAAAAAAAAAAAAAAAAAAAAAACCAGAAAATTGTTACCAATAAGGTACAGATAATCTTAATTTGCTACATTGTGCCCTATATATAATCTGAATTCAGTTCTTATTTAAAGAAACAAAAACAGTAAATAGGTAAGAAAGAGGTGGAAAATAGGTAATTTTTGATTAAAAAAAAAAAAGTTAAAAAGAACTTACTTTGTTCTCTTACTATAAAAACTCTATGAAAACGCTTCCGTGGAGCAAGGAGCCTGGGGTGATTTCGGTCGGTGTTCCCAGGCCATAGTCACTCACATTTGGCTCCAGAATAAGCTAGCTCATATTTGAAAAGGGGTGGGGTGACAATGAATATGTTTTAGATAAAAAGGATTTTATAAAGTAAGAAATAAAATGCCTGGAATTTTCCAAATAGAAACAATTAAAAACAACAACAACAACAGAGCCCTAACATGTAAAAGGCTAGAGTATGTTAGGTTGTACAAAGTTTGTGGAGGGTGGGACTTAAGATGGTAGGCTTGACAATTAAGTTACTAAAATGCCTAGCCACTTCCTAGCTTGTGACTTGAGAGCCACCAGTTGGTGTCCCTGCATCATCCCTGAATGAGTAAGGCCTGGAACACTGAAGGACAGACTCCATAACCTCACTTGGAAGATAAACAGCTGAAGTATTTCCTCCTCTGCTACAGCACACTCAGCTGCCCTCGCTGGCTGGGAAGCAAGCCTTACATTGCTCTCTGCTTGCTTCCGATGCCCCTCCCTGCAGGCCATGTGGCTGTCCCTTCCAGGCACTAAGGGCAAAGGGGCAGATATGAGAGCTGAGCAAACAAAAACACAATCACTCCCAATACCTGGGCTCTCCTGGACTCTGCACCTCACTAGCAACGTTAGCCAACTCTGACTTTTCAGTATGACTTAGCAGTTCTGCCTCACACCCCGTCAACATCGGTAACAAATCCAGGAAGTAAGGGTAACATGGCTGCTGCACTGCTCACACCATCGCTAGGCTAATCTGGACAGCACAGCCTGTCTTCCCTCCATTACTAGTGAAGCTAATGGATTAGCTGGAAAGGATGGCCTTTCCTCATAGTAGTGGAGGACAGGTTTGCAGTCATGCTTTCAAGAAATAGAAAGCTTGGAGCTACTTAGACCCTGACCAGTTGTACAAAATAACCTACAAACGACCCTGAACATCAAGGGGAAGAACAAGGCCTATTTGAACACATTCACCAGCTGGAGACTCCGTCACTGTCCGGTGAATAAACAAGTATGCAGCAGAGACCTAAGCAGTACTCACGGACAGAGAGACACAAATGCAGGGTTGAGGCTGCATCCAGGGAAACACTGAGTTAGCAGAACAGCTGAGAAAGCACGGCAGCCCAGCCTACTTGCTGTGTGCCCCTGTGCATCTGGTTACATCTGCTAAACAAACACTGAGCTCCACACTACCTACTTACATTGCCTTTCCAGTCATCTGACACACAAGCCCACTGTGCTATCTTAAACAGACAACTATATTGATTGACCTGAGTTTAATCCCAGGAACTCCTGTGTTGGAAGAAAAAAGAACCAGCTTCTCCAAGTGGTCCTCTGACCTACATACACACACATACAAATACATCGAAAAATAAGAAATTATAAATTTAAGGGTAAAAGGATACAACAAGTGCTCGAAATCATTCTAGAGAAGAGTAGCATGTGTACACAGGAGAGAGAGGGAAAGGGAGGGAGATGAAGACGCTGTGAAGCAGGTAAACAGAAGGAAGCAGGGGAGCTCTGCATGGGAGAGCTTTACATTGCTTTGCAACTTTTCTCTTACGTTTGGAATCACATAAAATAAAATGATACCTAAAAGTTCCCTTAAAAAAGGATGGCAATGTATATGTAACAAAATGTAGCCAGCCCTCTGTATGATCTGTGAATTTAAGCAATTGGGGATCAAAAATATTTGGGATGAAAACTTCACATGTACCAAACGCAGTTACTTGTATTAGCTGTGATCAGCAATTGCGGGTGACTTAAAGTACTTGGAGTCTGGGGAAGGAAGTTAAATGCAAACACTATGCTATTCACATGGTGGGAAATGAGATCTGTGGGCTCTCATAGCCCTAGTGGGCCAAGGACCCAGAACACCAAAGCACAACTGTTTTCTTGTAAGCCACAAATAAGGACCCCAACAGTGACTCTGCCTCATTAACTGTATTCCATGAGAAAAAGCTTCCTTTCACATATCCCTGAGTGAACACTTGACATGTATTTAGTGTGCGTGTGTCTATCCAGTGAGTGGTTGTGGAGGTCAAAGGACGACTTACGGGAATTAGATCTCATCTTCCACCATGTGGATTTGAGATCGAACTCAGGTCTTCTTGGCAGCAGGAATCCTTACCTGCCACTTAGCTGGCCCACAACATTTTCTTAAGTAACAACACTGCAGAGATGCTGTTAGGTGTACAAAAGTTATACCAAACCCCACAATGCCTGCAGAGTAGGGTGGACATTACCCTGAGGTGTTGAGACTAACTATATATTCAACCAGTACTATGTGTTTATGGCTGAAGAGGGCAATAGCTAGAACTTAAGGAATCTATACTATAGTTCAGCAGATTCCTATACAATTAAAGGGGTAAATATTTTCAATACACAAATTCATGAAGAAATGTTTCAAGTAAGCAGACATGTTTTCCAAAGAGCTTCTGATGTGATGTGGGTCAGTATTGATGTTTTGTCTTAAACACTGGAAAATATCACAGGAAAAGAAATAAAACGGGCTGGTGAGATGGCTCAGTGGGTAAGAGCACCCGACTGCTCTTCCAAAGGTACAGAGTTCAAATCCCAGCAACCACATGGTGGCTCATAACCATCCGTAACAAATTCTGATGCCCTCTTCTGGAGTGTCTGAAGACAGCTACAGTGTACTTACATATAATAAATAAATAAATAAATAAATAAATCTTTAAAAAAAGAAAAAAAGAAAGAAAACGCAAGTCCATGTTAATTTTCCCCAAGTTCCTATACTGCACTTGTTTATAAAATATGCATTCATTTACTATACCACATCTAAGTGTGATATAAAAACCCACCTGATGACAAGACATTACTCTTCTGGCCATCTCTGTGTGTGTATGTGTGTGTGTATGTGTCTGTGTGTGCACACATATGAATGGAGGCCTGAAGTTTATGCCATGTGTCTTTTCTACCCCACACTCCACTGTCTTTACTTCACTGAGGCTGACCCTGGTACTAGCCAACTCTGGCCTGTCTAGCTAACCAGCTTGCCCAGGAGTCTCCTGTCTGCCTCTGGAGAGCTATGATGACAAGTGGCTGATAAGCCACCCAAGATTTTTTTCTGTTTTTATTGATGTTGATTTAATTTATTTGTTTGATGTATTTATTTGTTTCATGTGTTTGACAGAGGCCAGCAAGGGAGATCAGATCATCTAGCACTGAAGTTACAGACAGTTGTGAGCCTCCATTTGGCTGCTAGGAATCAAACCAAGATCCTCTGGAAGAGCAGTCAGCACTCTAAACCACTGAGCCATCTCTCGAGGCCCAACCATCCAATTTTTCCAATGGCTTCTCAAGATCCAAACTTCAGTCCTCATACTTCATAGCAAACAATTTATGCATTGATTCATCCTCCCAACCCTGTCCTGATCACTGTTTTAAAGTAATAACCATAACTTACTGGAAACTGTACATATTAAAACTCCATTTAGAAGACTGTATTTGGGGCCTTTGCCTTAGAAATGCAAGGGCTACTCAGCTTACCTTTGTCTGTTCTTTTCTAAGTCGCTTTAATAACGTTAAGTCATCCAGGTTCTTTTCTCGCTCTTCTCGGAGACTTTCTACTACTGCTGAGGTCTGGGCTATACAGTTCTTTATAACTCTGTCCCTACTGACATGAGCTGCCATCAACTAAAAGGGCAAAAGAATGAAAAGAGGGACAGAAATCACATTAATTTGTTACATTTTAGTATTAGAAAAAAATTTGAGACTTCAGGAATGTAATAATTTTTAAAACAAATTTTAAAAATCTCTGCAAGAGAAAACTGTTGGCAGGATTGCCTAAATCAGCTAAGAAGGAAAGCCTCAGAAGGAGCCAAGGATGAGGCCAGGCTGCCTCCTTCCACAATCTGGGCCAGTATCTCCTGCTCCTCGCTCTCAGGGTACCCAGGCAGACTTGCCCTGCGGCCTCCTGCCCGTCCTTGCTCTCCTCACCTCCCCCTGCATGTGCTCTTCTACCTCACATTGACCCTCCCTACCGCTGACTGTAATCTCTCCTTTTTTGTCTTTCCTAGTTGGTTTCAGTCTCATGTTGCTAACAAGGGAAAGAAGTTGTGAACAGAGGGATGTAGGAAATATCTTAGTTACATAAAAAATATAAAGAATATTATATTAAACTATGCAATCCCAGGCCTTTTCAAAAATGTAAAGTATTGACAAAGAGAGGCTGAGGCAGAGCTTAGTGGCGCCATTGTGTATGCCGACTGCATTGTGTACGCTGACTGCAAGGATAACTACAGAATGGTTCTCATAACTCCTTCTTAGAGTGACACATCCAGCAAGACAGCCTTTCTCAATCTGTCCTGGGTAAGCAAGGTGTAATGGTCATGGTTCAAACTCCTCTTCCAATCACACCTGGAGAGATCTCAGTGAAATTATTTAATTTTTATTATGAGAAGCCTTTCGAGGTCAACTTTCTAAATGTATGCATTAGCTCTCATATTCTTTCCTATGAACAAATGTCACCATTAGGGAATGCAAATATGTCTTCATCAACTACAAGCAACTTTGGATGTTCTGGACTCCTCAAAGGAGACAACACTAAAGAAAAGGTCTTGGTGGTTCTTACTGGCTGAGCGCTTCACAGACCCAGTCTCTAGAACAAAGTTACTTGAAATAGAATAATGACCACTCAGGCAAGCATATTAAACTACATAAGACACTTTCTCAGTCCACTAATCCTCTACAACACTATGAAACTGAGGTTATACAAAATGCTCCGTCAGCAGCCTAGGAAGCAGCAGAGGTGAGGTTTGATCTGGTCCTGGAATCCACATTGCTAAGCCTGATACTCTCAAGCCTGTGCTAACAGAAGACTAGAAATGGGAAGACCTGACAGTAGAGAGCATACAGGTAGCAGGGAGGAGAGCAACAGAGTGACCATACACTTCTAGTTCTCTAGTCAGACATACCTGAAGACATAAACGTACTAGCAAACATCCCACAGTACACACTCGCCATGACTAAATCATGAAAACATCACACCTTCTAATTTTTAAAACCAATTATTTACCTGATTGCTCAATAGAATGACAGACTTTAACTAAACAAAGAAAATCAGAACTAAGATGTCAGTTGGTAGTGTTCTGAATTTGATATGAGTAAGTTTCTCCACAGAATGACTTTTTTCCACACCTGCAATCCTCTAGAAATCTACACAGTAACTTTGTGGTGGGCGAGTATAAAACAGCAGGTGCCATTTGAGCTTTAACTTCCAACTTCATGGAGGGACAGCAGTAAGGTACAGCACAGCTGCACCATTTCCTTCTGCTTTGGCAAATCAAAAGAGGAGGAGCAGGTAAGGAGCGATTCTAGGCTGGGGACGCCAAAGCCCCAGGACGGGTGTTTTACTAATACCTGCAGCTTTCTCTCTTCCCTTTCTAGCACATACCTCCTCTCACCTCCCTGCTAATGGAAACAACAAAACATAAAAGGTTTGCAAGGCTTTCACTCCTCGTGCCATGAGCTGCTTGGCCTCTTGGGATTGATGCACTGGAGGTCCTCACTCTTGCTACTTACTGCCTGGGCTGTTTCAGGGTCCTGTGCTCATCCCATGCACGCTGCGGATTTAAACAGAAGGCCTTGAGCACACAGGCCAGGTCACTGCTACCCCCATTCTCACAACCACCTCTTCACAGATTTGCGCACACACCACACAATGTCTGGAGCTATAGAAACCGCATTAAGGTCAGTGTGCTCCCACCTTCAGGTGAACTCAAGATCTCATGTGTTTCTCATAGTGTAGGTGTAAGTCAACAAATTTCTCATTATACCTGCAAAGAAAGGTATAAAGAAACACCAAGGAGAGACTCGAGATGAACTTACAGACTCATACAGCTGTTTACAGGTTTGGCTGGCATCGATTTTCCCTGCAAAGGAAGCTGTTGGAACCGTAGTGTTTAATTCATGTACTATTCTGTCATCAATTGTCCTCATCACCTTGAGCAATTCCTATATATATTTAAAATAAAAGAACAGAAGAAGATAATCTCAATGAAATGTTAAGTGATAAGTTAAATATTTAAGTTTAAGCAAAAGGAGGAAAAAAACTTGGATATTTTACAACCCTTTTACATAAGAGGAAACGATCAAAATCTCTGTCTTTATCACAATGATGGCTGGCGGGATGTGTAACAGTGATTCTGCCCGAGGACTCTGTGTCCAGCTCTGTGGCTCAGCCGTGATATCCACTGTCTGGCTCGATATTTAGCAAACTCTACCTTCCACCCAGCACATAGCCAGAAAGGACTCTCCAACCTGAACACCAAATTCTCTCCACTGGTGCCCGGCTCAAACCTAACTTTGCAAATGTGGGGCTAGGGGAATTGAGGGCAGGGCTGGTCAGCTCAGATGCAAAGCCGCCCACTGCCAGCCTTACCTTGCTGAGTCTCTGACTTTCTACTATGACTGTAAATATTTTTGTGATAAAAACAGAACAAATTGGCTACTAGAGAAAAAAACATACTTTGGCCTTTTTATTCATCAAGCAGGTAGGAGTTAGCTCTAGCTTTACTTTAGTAACCCCGGTTTACATTTCTCAAGGCTTGGCTGTCCCTCAAAGTCTCCAACTCACACAAACCCAATCGAAAGAAAAACAATACCAAAAGTTATTTATTATTGCCGAGTGGCTGGAGATGTGGCTCAGTAGAAGTGTACTTGCCTACCTGTGAGGTCCTCAGTTCCATCCCCAGAAACCTACTGCACCCCAAAAGAGAAAAAGACAAGGAGCTCAGAGTATACTGCGCAGCACAGACGCTCCCCACCTCGTGAGGCAGCTCTTCTCCTTCCTCAGTGCTCGCTAGAGAAGGGACAAGATGCCCTGTGCTCAGGTAACAGAACTCTGGGCCGAGTTTCTAACAGTATATACACTTCCCTTTTTTATATATGTTCTCAAAACTGTAACACCTCCTATACTACCAATTCCCCACAAAACACACCTGGGTCACTGAAAAGTCGTGGAGAGAACAATCACATTACACTATAAACATCCAAGTTACCTTTTTGATCTTAATAAACTTTACTTGATTTTTTGCTTCAACATACCACCCCCTTCTTTTCCTTTGTCAAATTAAACCCAAGACTGGAAGCAATACTTCCACCCCCACCCCCATTTGTTACAAACACTCCTTGTCATTAGCATCAGTGCTGTCCACGTATCTAAAAATGAGCTCCAGCTGTGCTACACAGGGATTTCTGGTGGTTAAAGACAGCGTTCTCGAGCCGGGTGTGGTGGCACACGCCTTTAATCCCAGCACTCGGGAGGCAGAGGCAGGCGGATTTCTGAGTTCGAGGCCAGCCTGGTCTACAAAGTGAGTTCCAGGATAGCCAGGGCTGTACAGAGAAACCCTGTCTAAAAATCCAAAAAAAAAAAAAAAAAAAAAAAAAAAAAAAAAAAAAAAAAAAAAAAGACAGCGTTCTCCAGAACCTTATGAAATGGATTTCCATCTGCCCAAAGGAGTCATTTCTCTTGCCTCTGGCAAAAGGAACATGTTGTATGTGAAAGGCCATCAGTAGTCTCCAGGCTCCCCTGGTTCGCACTCACACATTCTTGTTATACATCTAAAAGTTGTTAGACTCCTGGCCCTTCCATCCCCCACCCAGCTACTCATCCTCCTTAAAATTCCCTCCCTCCCTGCTCCCCTCTTCTTCCCCCTCCCACCTCCCAGCTATGCTCTCATGCTCTGTCTCTGTCATTCTGTCTCTCCCCCTCCCCCTCTCTGATAGCCCTGGCCATGACCAGTAAGTTGTTTTTATTTGTCTCTCTCATTCACAATAATAACCTTCCTCTTAATCATACCACAGGGTGGCCATTGCAGTGGTTTCTTTACTGTACCCCTCACATACACCTACCTTCCCTATAGAAAAATTTGAAAAAACATTTAATTACCCAAAGATAACCACTAGCAATATATTAACATGTTTCCTTATTACTTTTATACATATTTATGAAGTAACATTTTAAAAAAATGACATACAGTAAACATGTTGCCTGTATTACCAAAAAACACTGGACAACACCCCAGTGCTAGGAATCAAACCCAGGCCCTCATGCATGCTAGTAAGTGCTCCACCACTAAGCCACTCCCGGTTTCCTTGAAGACATTTTTAATAGTTCTATACTCTCTGTCTGTGGAGTAGTCAAGTGTCACCAACCATTTAATCAGAGCACGTAGGCTAAATTCTGTTCCCCTTAAACTGCTGAGTACTTTAACGGCCTGCATGTGATCCCAATATGGAAACAGAGCAGCTTTCACAATTTCATAATTTAGATGAATATATCACAGGCAAGGGCTTGTGAGAAAGCCCAACTGCTAAAGACACTTGCTACTAAGTCTGCTGAGCTAAGGTCAACCCCGAGACGCACATAGTGGAAGGAGAGACCCAGCACACTCCCACAGGCTGGGTCTCAGACGGCTACTTACTTGAATACACCGCACATGCATTCCCTTCCCCAAACAAATAAAACGCAATGAAAACACCTCAGGCAAGTAACACAAAGCTCATTATCTTGTCTCCTTTTCCTCTATTTATTTTTGTTGATAGTATTCTTTGCAAACCATAACTCTTAGGGGAAAATCTCAATATATTCCCTGGGCAACTACCACTTTAAACAGTATGTCATATAAGGTAGGGTATATAATGTCCACTAGTAGTAAATTCCAAACAAGTGATGGTAGCACTTGGTGAGTCAGAGGGAAGAAAACATCTGGGTGTGGTGGCACAAGCAGGTGATCTGAACACTCAGAAGGCCGACAGGAGACTCATGGGCTGGAGGCCAGCATGGCCTCATTAGCAAGAGCCTCTCTCTAGGAAGAAGGAAAGACAGAGCCAGCCTAGCCTCCTACAACACGACTGCTTTTTCCCACACCCCCTTTAACAATCTCATTCCAAGTCCTTTTCTCCCCTGTTCACAGTGAACTTATCTTCTGAGGCCAGGTGTCAGTCGTGTCTCTTGGATAGTTTTCCTTGACCAGGAAAGCTCTCAGCAACTTTCTTCTTTAACAGTATTAACAAGAAGCAGTGTATCCTTTTACTAACTCACAGGGCATTCAAACAACAGATGCTGGTAGAGAAATACTGTGGGGAAGGGGAAGCTAGTATCATGGAGTGGACTGTGATCAAGTTGGGGTTCAGGGCTATTCTGGGTAGGGAGATCAAGAAATGTCTCAGACAAACACCGGATGTTCTCTCTCAGATAGAGATCCTAGCTTCAAATCTTACAGCAGTGTTTAGCCTGGGGTGCTGCAGGCTACAAAGGAGACATTAGGGAGAATTTAAAAAAAAAAAAAAAAAGAGTGTTAAGGGAGGTGGGACAGTAGACCACAGTGAAATGAGAGTGGGGAAGCCGACTGAGGTCAGGCTGGATCAGGCCAGAGGGCAGGCAGAGAAGACAGGGTAGAGGGAAGTGTTAACTCAAACTAAGAATGAGGAAAAATCCCTAAGGAAATCTACTTCGTAAGCTTTTAAAAATATAATTTGCTTTTTGAAAAGTTGGAAAAGAGGTGCCCTGCATGGGTGGATAATGGTCCTCCCAGAAGTCACACATTATATGAAAACTCCAATGCCAAGTGTGGAATACCTACCACCCTACAAGATGCTAGTCAGTGAGACCCTAGAGCCCCAAACAATCCAAGTGACTGTCATTACTCATAGCTGCCCACCAGACTACCTGGTAAGATCCAATTGCTGAAGACGCCACACACTTTGGTCACAGGACATAAAGACACCAAGATGAAACTAAGCAAGAAGCATCCTCCCTGGTGGCTAGCTTTCCTACCACTAAAAGGTTCTCTGGGGAAGAGAAGTCCTATGGGCACCATGAATTACAATAATGACCTGCCAGGCTGGAGGTGAGTGACCACTCCTGCAAGAGTGGCAAGACAGACAAAGGCAACCAGCTATTTTCTGATTGCACTGGAGACCTGCTCCACAGTAAGAATTCATACCTGGTGTCATAAACCTGATCAAGAAACCATGGCATAGGCCCTACTATGGAAACCTACTGATGTGTTTGCTAACAGACATATTGTCAAGACAACTCTGAAATATGTACGCTTATCCCCACACATCAGTGCTGCTGTCAGTCCTCATCAGAGGCTTCTTTCTGCATGGATGGCAGCAAAGACTCATAATTGGTCAAAGTGCTGAGAAGTGACTATTGGTTGCTTGGCCCTAAAATCTCTATCAGGCACTCCAAGGCTCAGGCACCACAGAGAAGATGGTGGGAAGAATGTAAAAACCCAAGGATGGAGAGAGGCACTGCAAGACAGTCTCTGGACATCATCAAGACAGAAAAGAACAAGAAAAAAGAGAGGAGGAGGAGGAAGAGGATGATGATGAGTAAGTGTGTTCTAGAATGGTCTTTTCTTGTCAATAAAGCATTTAACCTGAATAAAACTCATTCCTTTTAAGGAAAAACAGTGAAATGTGAAACTGTTTTTAAGACTTTAGAGGTGGTTAAGAGCATTGGCTGCTCTTCCAGAGGATCCAGATTTGATCCCCAGAACCTACATAATGGCTCACAACCATCAAAAACTCCAGTGCCAGGGGACCTCACACCCTCTTTTAGGCTCTGAGGGCACTAGGCATGTAGGCAGTGTACAGACATACATGCAGGCAACCACATATAAATAAATATATTTTTTAAAAGATTTGTTTTTAAACTGTACACCAAATACTTTTGTACAGTTAACACACTACCCAATGTGTTTAGGTAACCCTTTCCTAGTAGAATTTTTAACACCCACTAACCTTCCCTGGCATAGTATGGGGACTGTGAATTGGCATGGGAATTTACCTCAGGTTCAATATCATTAAGAATTCAGGAATTGCAAGGATGTCCTTGATAACATCACTTAACTAGACCATTGAATACGAACACAGTATAACAAGAGACTCAGTATTGTAGGATATGTTACAGGATTTTAATGTTCTCTAAGAAGCACAGAATATGAGTAAAATGCCCTAAGAATGGTTCAGATTGTGTTTTGAAATGGCTGCCTAGAAAGTAGACTGAACACTAGCATAGACAAGTGAGGGGATTGACACAGCAATCCAGGCAAAGAGTACACAGCTCAACATTCGCTCGGCTTTCACTGACACTGAACTCTAACCAGTTTTTGAGTTTGAATACCTGCTATAATTTTAATCATGATAAACAAATCCTCCCAATAAAACATCATAAACACACTATTAAGGTCTTTACAGAGCAATGGAATTTGTCTGTACTAATTGGGCAATGAATCTACTTTTAAAAAACTGTATTAATGTGTGTGGGTGCACATGTGCTGTGGCATGCATGTACTCAGAGGACAACTCTGGATTTGGTTCTCTCTTTCCAAGTTTATACAGGTTCTGGGTATCAAACTCAGGATGTAATTAGGCTTGTTTGGCAAGTACTTCTACCTGTTAAACTATCTGGCTGCCCCTGAACTCACCACTACTTTTGCATCTTAACAACAGAATCTATAAATGAGGTCTGCCAAATACTCTATCTTCCTCCCTTTCCTGTACACGAGTAGAGTACCAACCTATGATCTAAAACTGGGCTTTTGATACAGCAGACACTAGCTTGCAAGGTTATTTAAATTGAAATTCTCAATGTAAAACCTTCAGTTACTACAGCATACTTATGCTGAAGAGCTACATGTTAGCAGCAACTAGTACATGTATACAGCACAAATGCAGAACACTTCTATCACCACAGGGAGTTCAACTGCAGAGTCAAGCAAATGAAGCTACATGTTACATAACCCTGAGAACTGAGTTCCATCCTGGAATCCACATAAGGTGGAAGGAGAGAACCAACTCCTTAAATTGTCCTCTGGTCAGACATACGTCCACGTGTGTCCTGTACTCTTCCACCATGCACACATCCACACAATAATAAAATTTTAAAAGAAATTTTCACAAACACAATGATAGTAACTGTACTGATGCACACTTGTTCCAGGATTGTTGAGAATTATAAGTTATTATTAAATTCCATAGGTAGATTACAAAAAAAGGCTAAATCTCTCACCAGGCCATTTCCTTACAGTGGAAGCATCGAGCCCTTATGTCAACTCCAGGAGGGTCTAGGATAAAGGCTGGGTAGTGTAAAGTCAGCTCAAAATCAATTGTGTACACCCAAATAAATATTTCTAATAGAAATACAGAAACCCATCCTAGAAAGAAATAGTGAGTTGATTCTGTCCAAGAGAAACATGACCTGGGTCTCAGCTGGGGAGAAGGGAGAGGTACTTCTAAGTGAGTGAAGACACAGGGGGGGGAAGCATGAAAAACAGGAGCATGTGTTGAGGAAAAGTTAGGAGTAATAGGGCAGTTTTCAAATACATGCTAGATATGGAAAGGGCTAGGAGAGAGAAGCTTTTGGAAGACTTCGTCTAGAGGCACTTTAGAATTTTGGTTGTGTTTTCCAAGACAGGTTTCTGTGTGTATAAACTTGGCTGGGCTAGAACTCACAATGTAGAGCAGACTGCCCTCGAACTCAGAGATACAGCTGCCTCTGCCTCCCAATTAAAGGCATGTACCACCACAGCCAGGCCTAGGGATGCCCACATGCCATGACAAGTCCTTAGAGCTTAGATTCTAAATTCAAAAGAGGACACAAAAGTGACTAATGAGACTTACCCTAAAGCTGCAAAAATCACAAGTCCCACATGCCTCTGACTCCTAAGCTGAGATTAAAGTTGTGAGGTACCATGCCCAGCACATGTTTTTCTTGACTAGCCCTTGACTGAGTTCCCCTAAGAGTCTAAAGGAGCCAAAATTTCCAAGTTTTTGTAATGCTGGTAATAAAAAAATACACTGTGCTTACAGTCAGAAGTGTATCAAATATTTTCATGCACAGAGTGTACCTGACAATGATAATAAGTGACGGTTACTGGTTTATGTATTTATCACGCTATTCTTTCCATCATTACTTTAGCATATTTTCCTTCTACTTAGAGCAGCTTTGTAGATCTCCTGTTTACTGCATCCCAATTGCATCATGAGGCCATGACAGGGATTGGCTTAAACCTAGATAAGGTTTAATTACTGTTCATATTTGCACAACATAAAATCACCTGTAACACATTTCTCAGAATATATTCCCATTATTAAGCAATGCATGACTGTACAGGAAACATTTTGCCTGTGTGCAATTACCTCTGCCTAGAATTCAACTGGTATTATCTAAGGCTCAACTCAATTATGACCTCATTTTTTTTTTTTTTTTTTTTTTTTTTTTTTTTTTTTTTTTTTTTTTTTTTTTTTGAGCTCTCCCGCACTAGCTCCAGAGTCATCTTCATGTTTTAATCCCCACTTAAAGGTCCTCATCTCGTACCCTGTCCACCATAGTATCTCCCAGAGCCTTGTAGCTGGTAGACAGTGGTAGTGGCTAAATCGTTCAACCTGGAGTGCATGGGAAAGTCCCAAGACCTCATAGGCAAGGCTTTTGAGGATGAAAGTTAAATGGAGTTCACAACCAGGCACACAAAATACAGTTTCAGCTACTTGAGAGGCTGTAGCAGGGCTTCTTGAACCAGGGTTACTGGGGACAGCCTCCACAACATAGTGAGATCTTGTCAAATACACACAGAGATACATAAATGGAGGTCAGCAGGGCAGGAACCCTAATCTGGCACAACTGGGGTCCTCATTGGAAGAGGAAGAGATATGAGTGACATTGCTCGAGCTGCACAGACAGAGGAAAGGTGTGAAGACACAGTGAGAAAACAGCCTGCATGCCAGGAAAAGACCTCACCAGAAGCCAACCCCAACACAACCCTAGTCTTGGAATTCTGGCTTCCAGAACTTCAGGAAACCCACATTTCTGCTGTTTAAACTACTTAGGGCTATAGTATTTAGTTATGGCTGTGTGAGCAGGCTAAAAATGTACCCAACAGCTGGGCATGGTAGTGCATGACTTTAATCCCAACACTTGGGAGGCAGAGGCAGTAGAATTTCTGAGTTCAAGGCCAGCCTGGTCTACAGAGTGAGTTCAAGGACAGCCAGGGCTACACAGAGAAACCCTGTCTCGAAAAACCAAAAAAAAAAAACCCTATCAAAAAAAAAAAAAAAAAAAAAAAAAAAAAAAAAGTACCCAATAAATTGTTGATTATATGTTAAAATGAAATTTGAAGCATCCAATTTTAAACTTTTTTTTTTTAATTCTATTTAACTTTGGAAATAGGATATTTTCCGGGAATGGTACATGAAGGGGAATACAAAAAGTTTAAAAATCTTTAAAAATCTTTTAAGCTTAAAATACATAGCTGTGGGAAAACAAAATAAGAATTAATAATAGTTGGAACTTGACAGAAGGTGACAGGAATTGCATAGGAAAGCCCATGAGAAAACTTTTGAAGATAAAAGCATCAATTTTGATGTTGACATAAGTCTGCCTTACAAGAATATGCCCATGTCAAACTAGGAGGAGCATTTGTAAATACCTGTGCACTATATCATATACAAAATATAACCCTCCAAAATAGTAAAAAAGTCCTGAACTTTAGTTAATATGCATGCAGCATATTTAAAAGTACTCTTCAGCCGGGCGTGGTGGTGCACGCCTTTAATCCCGGCACTCGGGAGGCAGAGGCAGGCGGATTTCTAAGTTCGAGGCCAGCCTGGTCTACAGAGTGGGTTCCAGGACAGCCAGGGCTAAACAGAGAAACCCTGTCTCGAAAAACCAAAAACACATAATTTACTTAGGTGTTACACCTTCTCTCGGGAGCAAGAAGGCAATAGCACATACCAAGTATTTGACCTTCCCTCCAAGCTTCCAAATATTCATTGTATCTCAACACACACACACACACACACAAAGGCATTGTGCCAAATACTTTATCAAGTACACAAAGTCTCTTTCACTTTTTGCTCTCCTACGGAATCTCAACTTAGAAGTGGGAGAGGATTGGTAGAAGCTGGGAACGGAGTTCGGGGAACTGCTGAGCTGTTAACTATCCCTACCCACGGCTTCGGAGCTCGGCTTTACCGCTCCAGAACGACCCGGAGAGCCTCCGGCACCTTCCTGCGCTGTGCACCTCCGCTTCCCAAGGCCACCCCGAGCCCCCATGACCTCCAAAGGCTCCCCTA
This sequence comes from Mus pahari, assembly GCF_900095145.1. Lineage (NCBI taxonomy): Eukaryota > Metazoa > Chordata > Mammalia > Rodentia > Muridae > Mus > Mus pahari. The sequence goes on along the minus strand of NC_034601.1, from coordinate 31,082,403 downwards.
GAAAAAGCGCTGAGCGGCTTGCTTTTCCTACAGTTTGTCTATCCTCCCTTCCCGGACCAAAGCACCGGCTGGGACCTGGGGACAAAAGGCTGGGCAAGCCGGCCACGTGTGGAAAACCTCGTCACCTGGAACTCGGCGAACTCTTCACAGTTCACACTGCCACTGGGGGCCGCCATATTGGACGAACGCGAGGACCCCCGCAGCCGACCAATCACCGTGGAGCAGAGGAGTCCGCGGTGCTGCCTGACAGCAAATACCGTGCGCCCGGGCGGTTACCTGTCCGCTAAGCCTAGAGCATCGGGTTGCTAATGAGGGACGAGGACTCGAAGAAACGTCGAGAAACAGCGGCGCTTGGGGAGGTGAGGGTGGGCAAGCGGTGAGAATGACTAGATGTTTTTTTAAAACATAGCTAAGTGGAAAGCAGGCTTCCTTCGGACATTCTCGAAGCCCGGACGCCATAGGGCCCCTGGTCCCCGAGTCACTCCGCGTGTGTGACTCGCTTGCACAGTCCTAAAACACTACTCAGCGCTTCGCTGTTGGCAGACATCGCCCTCCCGCCTCTGCCTTCATCATGCCCGGGCAGGCAGGGCGTCTGGCCGCGTCCTCCGCTCGTCGCGCACGTCCCGCACGCCCGCTGCGTCACGCCAGCACGCCCCGCCCACCCCGCCAGCGCCCTTCCCACGCGGGCCCTTGGTGACATTGAGCGCCAGCGCCGCGGCCGCCGTGGGGTGCTGTGCGTCGGCGGAGCAGGCGGCCATGTGGAACCTCGGCGGCCTGCGTCTGGCGGCTGGTGAGACGCGGGTCTGCGGGCGGCAGGAGGGGGCATCACCGGTGGGGGTGTCCTGCTTACTGCGACCGTGTGAGGAGCGCAGCGCCTTAGCAGACGCGGGGGGCCGGCCGAGACCCTGGCATCTGGCGCTCGTTCACGCAGCTCCCGTCTTAAGTTAGTGCCTTGATGCCTCCTCCTGGTCCCCATCCCCATGTGAGCACCTATTAAGAGTTATCCACGGAACTGATGCTTTCCACCCTGACTTTCTCCTATCCGTTATTCTAGTTGTGCCTTCCTACTCGGCTACTCGTCCCTCCCTCTTTAGGTGAGGGACTCAAAGATCTCACAGAATTGTTGCCCTAAGATGTGGGTGGTAGTACATTACTTTTAAACAATAGTGCGGTAAGTGCCTGGACTTTCTTAGGGGAAAGTGTTATGCTAATAATGTAAGGTCTGTAGCCTGTTTTCTCAGTAAACATTGGAACGGTTGAGTGTTTTGAAGTCTGGTAAAGTAAACGTATCCCGCCTCGGGGATATCTAGAAAGCCTTGAGTTATCAAGTTGAGAAATCAGAGTTTGCAGCTTGTGTCTTGAGGGTCTTTAGAGGGTAGCTTACTCTTTTGATCATCTTTATGAACTTTCATTATCTAGCCTTTGTTCCATGGCGTCAAATTACTACAGAGTTGTTAAATTTTTAGACAAAGAATAGCGCCACGTTTTGCTATTGGAGTAATGTACATTGTAAATGCGATTGAAGCAATGCAAAAAAAAAAAAAAAATAGTAAATGTAGAATAGTTGTGTAATTTTGAAGAGTAGCCAGTGAAGAGGCTAGATTTTACTGACTGGAAGACATTTCAATGGGTCAGCATTGCCTATACCCTTAAACACTACCACCCACTCTGCTCTAGAAAAAAAAAAAAAAAAACGGAGAAAGAAAAGAAAAAGCCCTCATTCTTTTACTGGTTTTGATTTGCATCAATTAAGATCTAATCATCTAATCTTGTTGTGCGTGTTAAGTATTACAAAGTTTGCAAAAGAATCAACAACCTGTGAGTTATGCGAAAGTCACTTGAACATTGGCAGTAGTTACTTTTCTAGACTGTAGCACACGTCATGGAAATCTAAAGTGTCTTGGAAGATTTCTGATGTTTTGGAACTTCGCTGCTGGGCCTCAAACCAAGACAGAATTCCTTGCACGATTTAGCAACAATTTATTTTACTTCATGTCTTAATAGCACACCAAGGATGTTATGGGCAACGACTTCCAGGTGATCTGTGAGTGTCTGGTGTGTTGTGAGCACCTTCCAGTGATTTCTTTTACTTTTACCTGTTTTATTAATAAAAGCACTTTCTGATTTACATTATCTGATTTCTACAGTGCCCCCCTTGAATCTCATTCCCTCCTGTCTTTATAAATAAACATAAGTCACAGGGCTAAATAACTTGTGCAGCACCACTTGGTGATAAACGTCAGCACCAAAGGAGAGCAGCGAGTTTGTGTTATCTGCGTTCCTTGCTGCTGTTGATGCTGCTACTGGGGTATGCGCGTGTATAAGTTAGCTATCTTATGGCTAGTTGGAGCTTTGTTTTGTTTTGTTTCGAGGCATTCACTATGTAGCTCCAGCTGCCATGGACCTCAATATGTGGACCAGGCTGGTCTCGAACTCACAGATACCCTCCCCAGTGCAGTTGGGCCTCCTTAAGGTGAACAGATGAAGTCTGTACACATAAAGTGCAGATGTGTTTGTAAAGTGGGCATACACTTTCATACACAAATGGACTTTCAAGAACCAACTGCGGTTTGATAAAAAACATTGACCAAACGTGTGGTAGCTCAATTAGAAATGTAGTCTAGGCATTGTTTTATCCAGAATATTATTCAGAATAAGGTCCTGTTCTGGGTAAATGTTTTAGGTACTCTGGCTCATTTTAAGCAGTAGAGCTGTGTGTAACAGCTTCCTTTGGAATTCCTGGGTGGACTCCCTTTGCAAACAGCCTAGAGGGATTATGGGCTTTAGTTGCTTGCTGTATGAATGTAGTTGTAGATAGATGTAGGTCAAAGTTGTTACAAAGATGCCACAGGTGAGAGGTCTTGTGAGCCTCTGAAATCATGTTCTGACTTGTATGATCATATACTAATAAGAGAGAGGGACGGAGGCTTACACCCATGTCCCAGCAGTGCCAGTTCTTTTAAGAAGCACAACTGTAAGACTCTGAGGCTAATTGGCTTCTCACCCACCCTGCCATGACTTCCATTAGCATCAAGATTAGCTCTGCCATATAGTTACTAAGTTCTCAGCTCTTATAAGTATCTGTTAGTATATATTGCTTTGATGGAAGGATTCTAGGAAATATCTTGGATTAAGCAAATGTAAGGTAAGTTTTCACATCTCTTTTCTCCTGAAAGCTGAATAAAATAGATACAACTTTTAAGATAATGTATCTTTATTTAGATGTGTGTTGTGTGTGGAGTCTGTGTACACACTTTGCACCCTGGTGAAGGCCCAAGAAGGACATGGGTATCCTGTTCCATCGCCCTCCTTTATTCCTTCACTGAGCCTGGAACTAGGCTGGCAGCCAGCAAACCCAGAGATCCTCAAGTCTCCACCCCTCACAGTGCCGCTCCATACCACACTTAGTAGCCACGCCTGGCTTTTTATGAAAGGGTAGAGGAGGCAAACTTATCCACTGCTCCATCTACTCAGCTCCAAGACATTGTAGGGTGATTGGATCAAAAGAATGAATAGACTTAGCATAATATTCTTCATACCTTCGAGAAGTTCTGGTTGCCCTGTGCTCCATTGGCTTGTCAGCTTTTACAGTGACCTTTTCATTGCTGTCACCAGTGTAGAAACAACCGCAGGCTTCTCCTGTCTAACCCACATCCCAGAGCACTGAAGCCAAGCAATATTTTAGAAGTCATCTAGTCCCTTAATGTATGTAGATGAAGGAACTTAACACTACTTTTTGCTTCTTGACAGTGCCTCATTATTTACCCTAGCTGCCCTGGAACCCTCAGCCTCCTAAGTACTGGGATGTCGGTGTGTACCACCACCCCTGGCTAGAGGAGGGAACGTAAGGCATAGGAAGGGAACTTGCTTGCTAAGGGCCACATAGGGTCAAAGCTGGGACATAACCAATATCTGCCTCCCACTCTGATTTTATTTCTACTCCAGTTTGCTCCTTTATTGTTCTTTTATTTGTTCTTGCTAACCAACCCTAAATGAGATCACATCCATTGTAACTACTCCAATTTTGGCTTTGCTTATCATATTGCTCCAGGTATTGCCAGTGGGTTTCTATTTGAGCGTACACAGTGTGTCCCATACACTGCCAACTTCCTAGGGCTTTTTATTGCAGTGTATAAACCAACCCATATAATAGAGCTAGAGAGCATACAGTATTTATTAGGCTCTAGGTTACAGAGCAGACTGGGAGTGCTGCTGAGCTGGGTCCTGCTGGCATTGTGCACTTCCCCCAACTTCAAAAATGGTAATGTCATCTTGGCAGCTTGAAATCTGCTGTGGTCACTGGTAAGCACTATAATAGGTCAGGGATTCCCTGCCCCTTTCTTCCTCCCAAGAGGCAGTACACTACTGACTTTAGAATTTAGAGGACAGGAAAGGTTAAGGAGATAGGATTATCAACTGAAGGCTCCATGGAAACAGGAAGTGTGGCAGTGATTTGAGGAAAGAAACGAGGTGGTTAGAAGTCAGGAGAGGTGTAAAGCAGGAAAGGCAGCAAGGAAACATTCTTGTTACCCGGAGCAGGAGGGAAAAGTGTGAGCGTGTAAAGAGTTTGAACCAGATGAATTTTGGCAACAAGAGAAGGCTTCAAAACCAAAGTCATATTTTTAAAAAGAACTGGAGCATTAAAAAGCCATCTGTGTACAGGCTGCATTGCTATAACCTGTAAAGACAGTGATGTAAATGACTCAGTGGTTAAGAGTGCTTGCTGCCCTTGCAGAGCAGTGGAGGACTGGCCTTTGGTCCCAGCACCTATGTGGGGCAGCTTCTAATCACCTGTAACTGCAGCTCCAAGGTCTCTGATGCTCTCCTGGATTCCACAACTGCTTGCACTCACATGCACACCTGTACCTATAATATAAAAAGGGTTTGTTTTGTTTATTGTGTGCATTAATGTTTGCCTGAATGTGTGCCTGTGTACATGCATTCAGTGCTTGTGGAGGCCAGAAGAGAATGTTGGATCCCCTGGGACTGGAGTTACAGAGTCTGTGAGCTACTGTGTGGGAGCTAGGAATTAAACTCAGGTCCTTTGAAAGAACAGCCAGCGCTCTTAACACTGAGTCATCTCTCCAGCCCATATATATATATATTGAAAGATGGGAGCTGTAAGTTTTGAGTATGGAGGACTGCAGTCATGTTGTTTATTGTTAGAAATAAGAAAGATAGAAGCCAGTCATGGTGCTACATTTCTGAAATCCTAAATCTGGGCAGGAGGTTCATTACAAGCTCAAGGCCAGCTAAGACTGTTATGCACATGTGCACGCGCGCGCACACACACACACACACACTTGGGAGGAGGGATAGAAAAACAGGAATGCCCTCGAAGACCTGTTAATTGGGCAGAGTAGATGCATTACTATGTTGTAGGTATTAGTGGGTTATAAGTGATAATAAGAAGAACTCTCAGTTAAAAACCTGTGAACCTAAGAGAAGAAAAATATAGAAGCCATTGTAGTGAATTTAATTACTAAGATAGAATAGCGGAGAGGCAGGAGCTCAGAGTCAGCTCAGAACACACCCAGACACCAAATTCTCAGCACAATGGAGATTTATTACCCCACGGGGACAAGCATGGGGTTGGGGGGAGTCTCTGGATAGGTCAAAGGCAGAAAGGAAGTATCTGCTGAAGTGGGTTTTTAGGTAAAAGGGAAGTCTGTGCTAGGCGAGTTGGTAAGTCCTGATTGTACAGGTTAGCCAGTGTCACCAGAAAAATGAGTTTTGATTTCTGGACCATGGTGTTTAGTCTCGGGAATGAGTTAGTGGCCAAATAAGGGACTAGACCTTGAGGGCTAGCTTTAAGAATGTAATCTAACGGTTTTACAAGGGAGAGAGAGAGGGGGGGGGGAGGGCAAAACCGGTCTGCAATGTTGGGCCTGCTAGAGAGCCCTTCCAATCCTCCCCACAGTGGCACAAAGTAAGTAAGGAGGTCCTGATGTAGCTTAAGGATGGGAAGTGGAAAGAGGGTCATAAAAGATAGGACTGGCAAGATGGCTCAGTGGATGAAAGCGTTTGCCACCGGGCCTGATAACCAGAGTTTGATCTCCCTGACTCTCTGGGATCCTCCCAGTGGTGGTGAGAACCATTTCCTGCAAGTTGACCTCTGGCTTAATGCCACACCATACTCATACATGCACATACACAAATAAATAAATGTAAAAATAGTAAGGCATGGGTCATTTAGATTTGAGGAAAAGGAGAATGTGATGGTTGGGTTTTGTCAAGTTGACACAAACTAGAGTCACTGGGAAGAGGAAACTTTAGATGGGGTGTTGCCAACCTGGGTTGTATGGGAAAACAGGCTAAGCAAGACATGGGAAGCAAGCCAGTATTTCATGGTTCCTGCTTCTGTTCCTGCTTGAGTTCTTGCCCTGATGCCCTTCCATGATAGGCTGTGGTTGCGGCGTGTGAACCAAATATATCCTTTCCTCCTAAGTTGCTTTTGATTTGTGTTTTTATCACAGCACCCAAAAGTGAAGTGGACAGAATAAGAATGTGGAAGATGATGGAGGGAGGGATTGAGTTCTTGAGGAAGGATGAGATAGAATCCAAAGAGCACAAAGATGGGAAGGATAGGGGAAACGGGCTAATGATGGGAATATGAAATGTATGGGTTTGAGTAGATGGGGCTCACAACACTTAAAGCGTTTCAGTGAAGACAAGTGCATGCCTCTTAGTCATTCATTTTACCTATGAAAGGAAGATTAGTGTTTTATTTATAGGACCTGTTGAAATGTTAAGTGCTTTCTCCAAGATTGGGGACCCTCCATTTTTACTGTGGCATGAGACAGGAAAGCTGGCTGTCTATTGGTTGAAGTATATAAATTGTTTCTGCCTTCCTGAAAGCGAATCATTCCATAAAGAATTTTAAGTATAATTCTGTCCTTTAACTGTCAGGGTCTGGCTCTTAGAAGATGATCAGAAATATCACTAAAGATATTTATTGAGGAGGTTACAGGTTCAGAAGGCTGAGAACACAGGAGTTCAAGACCAGCATGGGCAACAGTGACATTTCAGAGACAGACAGACAAGATAGACAGGCAGGCAGGGTGACTGGCTGGCTCTCACTGACTAACTGGGTATGATTAAATTCAGGTAAATCTGTGTTGGATGTTATACATCTATCAGAAGTACTTCTGATATCCAGAAATAGTATTTATAGCCTTGTGCCATAATAAGGATGCAGTATCTGATTATGAAAAATGGGTTGTGTGTGCGTAAGAAAGTCTGGGAAGAAGCACGGTGGATTCTCCCTGGGAGCTGTGGCGGGCAGCACCTTCACTTCTACAGGGGCTGTGGCGGGCAGCACCTTCACTTCTACAGGGGCTGTGGCGGGCAGCACCTTCACTTCTAC
>NC_034601.1:31041337-31074842 GCF_900095145.1 Mus pahari | reverse complement strand
GTGGCGGGCAGCACCTTCACTTCTACAGGGGCTGTGGCGGGCAGCACCTTCACTTCTACAGGGGCTGTGGCGGGCAGCACCTTCACTTCTACAGGAGCTGTGGCGGGCAGCACCTTCACTTCTACCTCCAAAGTTTCTGTGATGGGCAAGCGTTGACTTTATAATTCAAATGTGGTTTTGCGGTGTTTTGTTCTTAAGATGTGGACAGTGGCAAGAAGCAGACTGGACAGTGAGGATGGAGGCACAGATAGCTTGGCACAGTGTGGCTCAGATGGAAAGGCTCACTAGTTCCGAAAGAGGGATTTGTGTTCTTCTGAGCCTGCTGGAAAGGATGAGAAAAACAGATGGGCCGGGAGCCTGTTTGCTGTCATAAGTAAAGGCCTTGAGTTTCACACAGCCACTATTGGGAGTGTGCAGGCTGTGGGGTGGGGGGTGCACAGCAAGGAACAACTCCCATCCTGTTGTAGCTGAACCATGAGATTCTAGTAGCTTTTTACAAACTTTATTAAAAACTGGCCAGGTTCCAAAGATTTATTTATAAATTTGTATTATTTTTTTAATCTCAGAAAAATTTTCCCATGGAACTAATGTTACAAACGGTAATTAGGAGCTCAGCCAGCCTACAAAACTCAGTGTCAGTCTGTCCTCCAGTTCCCTCTGTCCTGCTTCTCAGCACCTGGTTCTTCCAAGAAATCACAGCTCTCCTGCTGCGTCAACTGCTCGGGGCTGCAGTGTAGACAAGCTTCTAGAAGGAGGGTTCCACATCCATGGCTTCCCCAGCGGCCCCTGTGTCCCATCCTGCCTTCACCTGAGGCCTACCCTGCTTTCTACTATGAAGATTTGTACCTAAAACACTCTTCTCTCTGCTCCAAACTGCTCTGCATGTTTGGCAAACTTGGGGAATGGGGGTTGTAGCAGATAAAAAGAATCTCAGCCATGGGGGAGTACAGGAGCCACAACAGCCTGAGGCAGAGTGGCTTGGCTTTGTGTTGTCGGTTGGTTTTGGAAGCCTGTAGAGAAAGCTCTGGTGCCATTGCCATGGCCTGCCAAGCAGTTCCCCATGTGAGTGCCACACGCAAAGCAGCACAGACCAGTGTCTGCAGCCAGGAAGAATCCATCCCTTGTCAGAACAGCTGCAGATGTTCCACGACACTGGGTCTGACTCTGCAAAGGCTCAGTACAAGATAATAGACCTGGCTTGTTTGGTTTGCTGTGATTAGCATTCAGGGCAGCTCAGATTTGCTGCTCACACGGCTCTGTGGTAAGGGAGCTTTGTGGGCCAGAATGCCAATCTGGAAAAAGTGTAATTGACGTAACTTACTCACTCTTTTAGGTCTACTGAGCACTTAGAAAAGGTAACACAATTTCAATAAGTTAAAAAATACAGTATTGATAAACTGATACGTAGGGACTTGGCCATCCCTGGAATACTATATATCTCCTTTTGCCTTTTGAGATTTAAATTTGGCTCCGATTTACACACACACACACACACTCAGATTTGCCCTTTCCAGTCATAACTGTAAAAGCATCAGCAATGCCCTCGTTTAATTTTAAGGGAATTAAACAGGCATTTGAAGGCTAACATGAGAACCACCTAGTTATTCACATACATTTTTAGCCAGGACATGAGAGAAGAACATTGTTGCCTCAGAAGGAACTTCTTCCAGCCAAGGTCATGGCAGTTCCTGCCCTGGAACATGAGGGAAAAGAGAATGAGGACGCTGGCAATAGTGTCAGGGCTGCAAAGTGGGCTTCAGTCATCCATTGTGGGACACTGAGAGGGAAGCTGGGTGCTGTGGAAGAGAAGTGTGCACAAGTTTCACCCCAAGGGCCAAGAGAAGATGAGCTGTAGGACCATGCACATAGCTTGTCAGTAATTTCTGGCTGTTAGGGGCTGTGTGCTCTGCAGATACACTCTACTGGGATTCGGCAGCAAAGTAATGGATTAGCTTTGGGAAAGGATTTTGTACCCAGCTAGATACAAAGGCATTAAGCTTTACAGTTGCACCCTGGTGTCTTAGCTTGACCAGCAAAGCTAAGGAGATGATTCAGGAGTTAAGAGCATTTGGTCTTACTGAAGACTCGGGTTCAGTTGCTAGCACCAATATGGTGGCTCGAAACTCCAGTTCCAGAAGATCCAATGTGCTCTTTTGACCCCCGAGAACATCAGGCACAATCGTGGTGAGCATGCAGGCAGGCAGGCCAAATACTTATACACATAAAATTTAAATATGCATGTAAAATAAAAAGCACTAAAAACAACTTGGGGAGGAAATTTGGCTTACATGCCTCCATCACAGTCACTGAGGGAAAGATGGGGTAGAAACTGAAGACTGTGGGGAGCACTGTTTACTGGCCTGCTTCTTTTTCCAACCTAGGACCACCTATCTGGAGATGTCACTGCCATAGAGAGCTGGGTCCTCCCACATCCCTCATTAACCCGGAGAATGCCTACAGCTTCGCCTTCAGGCAATCTGATGGACACGGTTTTTCTCAAATTAGGGTTCCCTTATCCCAGATGATCCTAGCCTGTGTCATTCACAAAACCTAGGATCAGCAGGACTCACAAATGGTGGCGGTGAAGAGGAACTGTGTCACATAAGAACTGCACATTAGAACAGCTCAGGAATCTTACATCATTGGTGGCAGGGGTCTGAAGGTTTGCAGCTGGCTGTGAGAGTCTGCATCTCTATGAAGCCCCTAGCTGAGGCCGAGCAGCACTGCCCAGACTTAACAGTGTAGAGCATTGGTTTCCAGGTGTCCATCACACAGTCTGTCCTGAGCAACTGTCGGAGTGGATATGGATGTCTGTTCACATCTCAGAAGCAGACCTTCATAAGAATACATGAATCGCATCTGAAGTGCAGGTTGACATTGTAATAGGTATTGGTGGGAACTGGCTACCCTTCTTACAAGCTCCTTAAAGATGCCAGCCACACTTGAAAGCATCAAGAGCTTAGACCAGTGGTTCTAAACCTGTGGGTCTCCACCCCCATAGGTTGCATATCAGATATTTTCATTACGATTCATAACTAGCAAAATTACAGTTATGAAGTAGCAATGAAATAATTTTATGGTTGGGGGTCAGCACATGAGGAACTGTATTGAAGGGTCACAGTGTTGCAAAAGTTGAGAGCCACTGGCTTAGACTAACAAAACAGGTGCTATCTCATAGAATTTGTCCTTGCCACCAGGACACAGTAGTCATCTTGGCACATGGTGATTCTACCCTGAACTGTGTCTCCTATGCTCAGCCTTTCCTTTTCCTCTCCCATTCCAGATGTATATTGGCATGTGAGTGAGATAACTTCCAATTCTCTTTAATTGTTTTCATATGCGATATCGATACATAATAAGTCTAAGGTAAAGACAATACAATGTGATGAAGACACAGGTGCCTATGGGGTGGGTGTGTGTGTGTGTGTGTGTGTGTGTGTGTGTGTGTGTGTGTGTGTTGGAGGTTTTTTGTTGTTTTTTCAAGACAGGTTTTCCCTGTGTAGCCCTGGCTGTTCTAGAATTTGCTTTGTAGACCAGGCTGGCCTTGAACTCAGATCTGACTGCCTCTGCCTCTCAAGTGCTGGGAATAAAGGTGTGTACCACAATTGCCTGGATCCTAAAGAATATTTTCACTTTGGAATAATTTTACAGAAAACTTGTATAGATGGTGCACAATTCTGTTTGCCTTTCATCCAGTAACTTCCATAACTGTGGCACCTCATCAAAAACAAGGAAATTAACATCAGTGTCTTAGACCAACCCAAGTGCAACTCTCATTCTTCATCAGCGATGCTCTTTTCTGGTCCAGGACCTATGAGGCATTTAGTTGCCATCTGTCCTTAGTTTCATCTGGTTTGAGGAAGGTCTTTCACATTCTTTGGTTCTCATGACCTTGACAGTATTAGCCAAGTGTTTTAAAAATGTCTTTCAGTTCAACCTGATATTTTCTTTCTTTCTTTTTTATAATTTATTTTTATTGCATGTGCCTTAGTTGGTGTTTTGCTTGCATGTATATCAGTGTGAGGCTATTGGATCCCCTGAAACTGGAGTTATAAACAGCTGTGAGCTGCCATGTGCTGGGAATTAAATCCAGGTCCTCTGGAAGAGCAGCCAGTGCTCTTAACCGCTGAGCTGTCTCTCCAGCCCTGAGCTTGATACTTTTAGATGATCAGCCAAGATACAGGTTTTGGAGAAGAATATCTGATACAGAGATAAAGTTTCTTTCTCTCACACCATATTAACTGCACAGGGGACCCTGGGACTTAGGACTGATGGGTCAGCCTTGGCCAGTCAGTTTCTCCCTGGGGGTTGCTGTTCTTTCCTTTCTGTCTGTAATCTGTTTGAGAGCAAATCCCTAAAGTAAATCAGTGAAGCAGAGATCTACATTTGAGTTTTCTGGAAGGAAAATAAATCCCTTTCCCCATTTATTCATGTTATTACTTACATTAGCATGGACTAATGCGTTGTAGCTAATTGCCATATGTGTTTTATGTTTCTATCCTGTATGTTCTCTTAGATCAGTGCTTGTGTCTCCTTACATGTTCCTTTCCATTTGTTTGTTTGTTTAATTGGTTTGGGTTTTTTTTGTTTTGTTTGTTTTCAAGACAGGGTCTCAACCTGTAACTCTGGCTGGCCTGAACTCACCAAGTAGCTCAGGCTGACCTTGAACTCACAGAGATCCATCTGTCTCTGCCTCTGAGTGCTGGGACTTAAGGTGTGCACCACCATATATGGCTTCATTTGTCTGGTCAGTTTTCGTTGTTTCTTTTTGTTTTGTTTTTGTGTGTGTTTGAGCAGTTCCTTCCTTTCTGGACTGAAAGCTGTCCCTTTCTTGTCCCCTGTGCCTCTGTGTACCCCTGCCGTGGCTTTCCAGGGAGCCCTGGTTCCTGTGCTGAAGAGTGGTATTTAGGAAGCAAGACCTGAGACTTAAGTGTGTGCCTTGCTACCTGAGGTGCTACTCATTCCAACCTGTTGAGTGGTCAGAGGGAGGAAGCATGGACGTGGATCCAAGATGTCCTGGTGGATATTTAAGTGTTTGCTCTTTGTCATGCAGGTTTAGTAGTTTTGACAAATGCTGTGGCTTTTTAAAATAAACGCTATCAGACTTCATAGCGAGCGACAGTTGTTGACACCACGTGAAGAACACTGTCAGACTACAGGTCCCTTCATGGATGCTGATTGAACTCATATCTGTCTTCACTGATCACTAGAGATTAGTCACGTCCCAGGCTGCTCTGTGATGAGTTATCTCTAAGAAGATCTTTAAGGAGCCTGAGACTCAAAAACAAAATTCTACCCATGTGCCATCCTGGACTGAAGCAGATTTTTATAGAAAATCACTCACTACCAGAAGTTAGTACCTCAGCCAGCCTCATCTCCCACCTGCACCCCCACCCACCAGTTAGCAGCAATACTCCTGTGGCAGAGGTTTTCAAACTGAGTCCCTCCATAGGCAGCATAGCTCTCTAGGACATGTTAGAAACACCATCCTCAGACCCACCCATACCTACTGGAGGAGCTTGGCAGAGGGCCTGTAGTCTCTCTGGCTCTGACAGTTTGAGAACCTCTGCTATTAAACATAGCCAGCAGGTGGGTCAGTTTGGTCTGGTCAGAGCCTTACAGGCAACCACAGCCTTCATTTGGATTTCCTGCTAGGGCTCCGGGGATGGAGCACTGACTGGTCAGCCAGGGACAGGCAAGGCTTCAAGTGCACCCACAGGGTTAAAGGGCTGTTTTTCTTTTGGTTTCTGTGTTTGTAATTTTGATCCACCAGAGGATGGAAAATTTCTGTCTTGGATATTTGGGGCAATGTGTTTTATGTCTTAGGGACCAGACAGGAAAGATAATGAAACGTGGCTTGTTTGTGCTCTCACTGCATGGTAACAGCAACATCATGAGGTCATCAAGTAGTTTGTGATTGTTTTCAGTAATAACATTTGAAAGTTATTTGTGTGCTCATCTGTTATATTTCTAAAGTATATAAATATCATATATGTGTATGTTATAATCAGCATTTATCCTTTAGAGAGGTAGAAGTTTTAATCGGACAATATGGAGTGACAGCAAGAAGGGTTGTTTCTGATAGAGGTTTTCAAATCCCCAGCCCCATTTTTGTTCTGGGTACATCTCTGACCTCATTCTACTTCTCCCCATCATTTACGCCCTTCCACTTTCAGTGGCCTCTTTGTGGTCCCTCAAACTACAAGTGACATTCTCAAAGAGATGCTCTTGACTAACTGTGAAATATCACACATACTCATTTCAAATACACATACACGTCATATCCTTCATTTATATTTTTTCTCCTTAGCAGTGAGCTTATCACTGCTGAAACTGAACAAGTGTCAGTTTCTCTTCTATTCTCTTTGGAAAGGGTCGCCAAGGAAGTAATTACTGCCTTTGCCCTCTGTTTTCCATTTAGAGACTAGAGCCTGTCTACCAAGCTCCAGTTAACCTTGCTCCTGTCTAGCCTTCCAGGTGGGAGGAATGGGACAGCATTATGTGGGGTGTATCCTTGTGGGTCACTTTAAACCCGTGACTCCCTGGTGTCGCACAGGATGTTGTAATGGTGAAACAATGGTAAGTGTACACAAGGAAGCTGGATCAAGCACTTAACAGCCATTGAAATGCTAAATTTTGTTATATCTATTTCACCGCAGGTTCTCCAAAGTGCAGTCTAGCCAGCCTGTTAGAAATGCACCTCACATTTGAGTGTGATGGTTCATTCTGTCATCCCAGCAGTGGAGGGATTTCTGTAAGTTCAAAGCCAGCCTGGGATACATCATGAGGCTCTGGATGAAAGGGGGAAGAGAGTTAAAAAGAGAAGAGACACTAGAGGTCAGTAGCTGTGTGGTGTGCTTCAGACAAGCCCACGGCTGACTCAGACACTCTGGTCTGGGGGGATGTGTCTGTCCTGTGAAGAACTATTGAGACATCTCTTCTCCCACCCACACAACCTGGTAACTACCTTGGTGAGAACTTCTGGCTTCTTGGAGTAGCGCTGCAGATTGCTCTAAAGATTACTTGTGAGTAATGTTAGGACATGAACCAAATGGTAGAGCATGCTGTGAGTCACGTCTGCCAGGCACTGCCATTCATTTTCCCAATTTGCCCTCAAATCAGATCAGCCCTGGGGCTGGAATACTGCATTGCCCACATTCAAAATGAGCAAGCAAGTGAGAGCAAGTGCAGTTCATCTCCTTTGACCGTGACACCTGGTGCCCTCGGGTGGCATCACTATGGTCACCAGTTCTGGGGTGGTCATGGTGCTGCTGTGATCACAGACCTAGCAGAGGAAATGAGCAGGGTCATTACCAGCAGTCACTGTAGGTGGCTTTACAGGAGGGCCAGATTGTCTTGTGTCAGTCAGTAAGGGCATCTGTCATTGTGTAAATGAAAGCTGCCCAGGTTCTGTAAGGCCTCAAGAGCTGAGGAACATTGACTGAAGAAAAGTGAGTGAACTGTGGTAAGAACCCTGAGACTCAGCAGCTCTGACTTGGTTTGCTTCATTCTCCTGTCAGCTCCACAGCACCTTGGAACACCAGCAGCCTCAATCCTAGTAATAGCAGGAGCTAAGGAAGGCAGAAGGGATTAGCAGCTCCCCACCCGGATCCCAGAGGTTTCTTATCATTTGATCCGTGTATCAGTTGGCAGGAACTTTCCACTCACAAAGCTCATGGTTCACCTGATTCTAAGCTATGCAAACAGCTTCTTCTCTGGGACATTTATGGAAAACTGTGGTGCTTGTTCATTGTGGTGCAGAAGTGGGAGCTGGGTAAACACACCCATCTAGAAGGAATAGCTAGGAAAGGTGTTCATTCTGACCTGCTGGGATGGAATGCATCAGGAAAGGCCGAGGGAGGCCCCAGACCCTCACACTTGCCTCCTCGCTGCGCTCTGTGTAAGTGGGGATTCAAAGCTGACAGGGATGGGAGCTGCCAGCCTGGAGCTGAGACGGCTTCATCCCCTCAGGGCTGACAGCAAAGGCTCCCAGACTTACTACTGGGAAACTTCATCTAATTATCAGGCAACCACGAAACTACCAAGAGATGTCTGTGGCCGACCAAATACATGAAGAATACAAGATAATACTAAAAATAATTATATGCCCGAAATTACATAAGGTAGATGAAAAGGACACACCTAGAAAAAAATAAATACTGAAACTAAGCCAAAATACTATTTTAAATCTGCCCCAAACACTTAAGGAGGATTAGAAGCCGTCCTTCACAACTCAGGAAGAGGCAGGGCTGAGATGTAGCTCTGTGTAAAGTGTTTACCTAGTATGACTAAGGATGTGGGCAAAGGAAAGAAAAGACAAGAACTCTCAAGCGGGTCTTATATAGGTCTTATTCTAGATGTGATGGCACACACAGACAGACAGACCCAATACTTGGAGGCTGAGGCAGAGGGTTGAGAGTTTGAGGCCAGCCTGAGTTGCATAGTGAGATTCCCAATTCAAAACACTTCCTGATTCCATTCATGAGGGTGTATTATCTGGTATAGTCCAGCAAAAACATCAAAAGAAAACTACAGCCTCCCATCCCTTATGAAGACAAATCAGGAATCCATAGACTGGGGGTCTGTATGAGTGACGGGGCTGAGGAGACAGAGTGGCTACACTTAAAGCCACCTCTCCCCCTCTTCCTCACTGCTCCAGTCTCAGGCTGAGACTCACAGGCAGGTGCTCTATCCTCTAACAGATGCATGTGTGCCCATAGAGCTGTGAGCTCCTGTACAAAAGATAGGTCCTTGGCCTTCAGACTCTGTTTCCAGAGCATCAGAGAGTGCCATGGCCCAGCTAGATCCATCACTTGTTCTTTCCTGCTTGCTTTCCTGCTCAGTGGTACCTCAGAGTCTCCCTCTTTCCTTTGTCCCTGGACCTGGGCTCTTTTACAGTCCCCACTCCAGGAACGTGCTGTCTCATGCCATGACCTCACGTTTTGTGACTCCCTGTTTTCCCACTCCCATTAAAACTTTCTGGATGTCTCTGATTTGTTGTTTTTTTTTGTTTGTTTGTTTGTTTTGGGTTTTTGTTTTTTTGTGTTTTTTTTGTTTTTTTTTTGTTTTTTTTTTTTTTTTTGTTTTTTTTTTTTTTGGTTTTTCGAGACAGGGTTTCTCTGTTTAGACCAGGCTGGCCTCGAACTCAGAAATTCGCCTGTCTCTGCCTCTCAAGTGCTGGGATTAAAGGCATGTACTACCACGCCAGGGATGTCTCTACTCTTAATTATGTTTAATCATTATGGTTAAATTATTTATATAGAAAGTAAACTTTTCTGACTAAAATATATTTCTTACAAATATTCTTCTTTTTTTGTTTAGTTTTTTTTTTGTTTGTTTTTTGTTTTTCTAGACAGGCTTTCTCTGTATAGCCCTGGCTGTCCTGGAACTCACTTTGTAGACCAGGCTGGCCTCGAACTCAGAAATCCTCCCGCCTCTGCCTCCCGAGTGCTGGGATAAAAGGCATGCGCCACCACGCCCGGCTCTTACAAATATTCTTTAACGGAGGTATCTATTTCTTTGCTCACTAGTTTTTTGTTACTACATAAGCTAGAGTAATCTGGAAGGAAAAACCTCAATTGGGAAGTGCCTCCATAAGGTCAGACTGTAGGCATTCTCTTAATTAGTGACTGATGGGGGAGGGCCCAGACCCCATTGTGGGTAGTGTCATCCCTGGGCTGGTGGTCCTGGTTCTATATGAAAGCAGGCTGAGCAAGCCATGAGGAGTAAGCCAGTAAGCAGCACCCTCCATCACCTTTGCATCTGCTCCTGCTTCTAGGTTCCTGCCCTGTTTGACTTCTTGTCCTGACTGACCTCCTGATGGACTCCAATGTGGAAGTATAAGCCAAATAAACCCTTTCCTCCCCGACTTGCTTCATTTAGGTCACGGTGTTTTATCACACCAATAATCATCCTAAGATACTAGCTTTGTTCACCAAAAAGGCTTTGGAATGGTGACAAACCTTAAATGTCCCTGCGAGGTCTCTAATGCTATTCCCTAGATCCTTTTAGAGGAATGTGTAACTTCAAGTTAGGGGTGGAAACATTCAAAGTGGGTCTGGAACATGTCGTCCGAGAGGAAGGAAGCTGTCAGCACCCACTTATCTCATGTGGAAGGAACTCGGGAGCCACCTCAGGTCCCGCCAAACCGTAGATGGGAACATTTGAGGACTGCTAGATAGTAGAAAATTTATACAGTATGGTGCGGGCGCTCCTTACACTGCTTTTAAATAAAAGGTCGCCTGCAGAAGTTGTAAGGAGACGTGTGTGTGTGTGTGTGTGTGTGTGTGTGTGTGTACACATGTGTTTATTTGTGCAAGCTTTTATCCCACAATCCTGTTGACCCTATGCCTAAGGGCCAAATGACGTGGAAAAGGGTGCTGCCTTCCTGCAACCCGTGATGTAATCAGTAGGAAGCACCTCTGTGAGAACACAAAGGAAGGATGGATGGGGAACTTTGTAAGGGGTACCCTGGGCTCATCAGTTCAGTATCACTAAATGACAGGATCAACTCACAGGTCTTGGAGTGGGGAAGGAAGAGGCTTAGTACTTAGTACTTTTTGGCAAAGCCTCAAAATAGACTTCAGCTCATTATGCAGCAGAGAATGACCTGGAACTCCGGGTTCCACAGCTTCTGCTTCCCAAGTGCTGGGATGCCAGATAGGTGCCACCATGTCCCATGACACCCAGGTCTCCATGCGGTACAATAAGAAGTATACACAACCTTGCTAGAAACTCTTGACTCTTAACAAACCTCAACTGCCTGTCTTTAAGGAATATACTGCCATGCTGCCTTCATGACTAGACACGTGTGGAAAGTACCTGCAGAGAATTTACTGATAAAATGTTCTGTTATAAATTTCTAGTCTCTTAGTCAGCAAAATAATTGTATTTTAAAGCATAACATGTTAGATACAGTCATCTTTCCTACATGTGTGTGTCTTATATGCTTTGCATATATTCTATTTTCTAAACAAGCTAACTTAAATTTTCTAAGAGCTGAATTTTTTTCTGTTTTCTTTGCTTGTTTCTTCAAGATAGAGTAGCCCAGGCTCACCCTGAGCTCACTGTGTGACCCCCTCAGGCCTCAGCCTTCCAAGGACTGTGTCACCACACCCCACTTTTATGAGTTAATTTGTGTTTTGTGCATATAAGTGAAAACTTGTAGATTTGTCCTTCCCGAGGAGAGGGGGTATTGAACAGGGTCTTGCTATATGGCTGGCCTGAAGCTCCATGTAGCCCAGGCTAGCCTCAGACTTCTGATGACCTCCCTATCCCTCCAACTTCTGGGGTCGCAGGCCTGCACCACCACACCACGTGCAGGGATCTCATCTGCAAAAAGCATCAGACTTTCTCTCTAAAATGCGTATCTCTCTTGTAGGACGCTGTCTTAGCTTATGTGAAAGAAGTGCTTCCTCGTCTCTAAGGTTTACCAGAAACACTGACTTGAAGAGGATCAATGGATTCTGCACCAAGCCACAGGAAAGTCCCAAAGCTCCAACCCGTAAGTTTTTATTGCTTTATCTATTTATGGAATAGGTAGCCCACATCCCTACCCCCTACAATTACTTAAAATCAGAAGAACCCCAAGAGGTCGGCCAGTGTTCCTATGTCATGCTCAGTCATGTAGTTATGGTGCACAACAGTGTGTGTGTGTGTGTGTGTGTGTGTGTAGGCTATGAGTGTACATCAGCTGTCTTTCTCAACCATTCTCATTTTATTTCCTGAGACAATCACTCACTGAATATGAAGCTCACCAATGTACAGACTGGCTGACCAGCACATGCTTCAGCCTCCACAGTGCTGAGAGTCTAGGCATGCACCCTCACTCCTGGCTGTTTTGTTTTGTTTTTGGAAGGTCCCGGGGATTGAACTCATGTCCTCATAATTGAATGAGTCATCTCAACCACATCAAGCTATTATGTTTGGAATGAAATATAATGAGTTCTAGGTTTGGCACTGACTTCAGCCATATCTGTTCTAGGTACGCAAGGCTAAGTAAGCTCCCATCCTTGCCCCCACTGTGGGAAGGAGGGCGGTGCACCATTGTAGCACAGCAGCTTCCTCCTGTGAGTGCCCTAAGGCATCTTCGGTGGCTCTCCCTCCACAGCAGCTTATCTTTCCTCCTTACTTATGGGACCTTCTCAGAGGACATTGATTCATTCAAATCTAAGATGACCTTTGTGCCCCTTTCCTCCCTAGCTGGTTATCTTCATAACGGTTTGTCTTAAGGCCCCTGGGTTTGAGGTACCTCCGGACTCCTTCCCTGTCTTAACTCTGGTTCAGAGACTATCTCCTCACTTTCCCATCAGATCTCCCTCCTGCTTGGACTTTTTGCCCAATCTACAGTCTTCCCCTCTGCTCTCTTCCACCCAGTGTGAAGACTGAGATGAACAATGTCTTCCTTGCTTCAAAGCACATCTGGGATGGATGGATGGATGGATGGATGGATGGATGGATGGATGGATGGATGGATGGATGGATAGGGTCTGTAACCCCTGCACTTGGGTGTAATGGAAATTAGCAAAACCGATTTTTACTCCTGGCACTTTGCACTCCCAGCCCAACTGCCCTCTGGGTTAGAAAATGAAAGACGCACACCCAGTTATTTCTAATAGGCCTTGACTAGCTCAAAGGCTGGGCAGTTCTTAGCCTTCCCACTGCTAGAAAACACTCCCCTCTGGTACTTCTGAGTTAACCTCAGTTTAAAATCTATTTTTCTTTTTTAAGATTTATTTATTTATTTATTTATTTAGGTTTTTTGCGACAGGGTTGTTGTCGTTTGGTTTGGTTTGGTTTGGGTTTTTTTGGTTGGTTGGTTGGTTTTTTTGTTTTTTTTTTGTTTGTTTTTTTGTTGTTTTTTTTTGTTTGTTTGTTTGTTTTTGTTTTTTTTGAGACAGGGTTTCTCTATGTAGCCCTGGATGTCCTGGAACTCACTCTGTAGATCAGGCTGGCCTCAAACTCAGAAATCCACCTGCCTCTGCCGCCTAAGTGCTGGGATTAAAGGCATGTGCCACCACCGCCTGGCTTTAAGATTTATTTTTATTTACTGTAGCTGTCTTCAGACATACCAGAAGAGGGCATTGGATCCCATTACAGATGATTGTGAGCCACTACATGTTTGCTGGGAATTGAACTCAGGACCTCTGGAAGAACAGACAGCACTCTTAACCGCTGAGCCATCTCTCCAGCCCTAAAATCTATATTGCATCTCTTCCACTCAAACACAATTGAATTAAGTGGCCCATGCAGCCACTTTCCCTGATTCTCACATGGGTCTTTAGGTCTGGTCTTTCTTCTTCCTCATCATGACATATCTCTCCTCTCTTCCAATTCCTAGTCCATGCAAATCCAAAGGTCCTGCCTCAGTCTACCTTCCCAGCCATTGGGCATTGGCTCTTTATTGATCAATCAAAAACCAACTGGGGACAAGGACCTTCACTGTTTCACTGTTGGGACACGCAGATTCCAGATTTTGGAGGCCGGATTAATTCAAAGAATTAGAACCAATCCCCAATACTTAGGAGACAGCATCAGGCAGATCTCTTTCTTAGCTTGGGGTTGAAGGTCTTTTCATGTAATCTAAACTGATTTGCCTTTTTCTTATTGTCCTAGAGACAGGCAAGCCTTGCTGGCCATCTCAGCTCACCCTCTCCATCCATCTTTCCACTGTAGAGTGGCTGGGGCTCCATGCATTCTGTGCAATCCTACTCACATAACATGAAGCTCTGGATCAGCCTGCAGTCTCCTGGTGTTTGTGTTAAATGAATAACTAAAAGATACAAATAGAATTTTTTTTTTTCATTGCTTGATTTGAACATTAAATTCTCAAGCCAGATTCCTGTTTTTCCCACAGAGTCTTACAGGCACGGGGTGCCACTGCACAAGCCCACAGACTTCGAGAAGAAGATCCTGCTGTGGTCAGGCCGCTTCAAGAAGGAGGAAGAGATCCCAGAGACAATCTCGTGAGTGCTGAGCTGGGGCTGTATGTGGTCTGCAGTTCTCACTGGTCTGTAGAGGGAAAAGCAGAGTGCATTTGAGTTCTGTGTAAACCCTGCTAGGACTAAAGCCCATGCCTTTAGTCCTAGCACTTGGGAGGCAGAGGCAGGTGGATTTCTGAGTTCAGGGCCAGCCTGGTTGGTCTTTAGAGTGAGTTTCAGAACAGCCAGGACCACATAGGAAAACCCTATCTCAAAACCAAAAGGAGGGGTTGGGGGAGGGGGGTGTGAGGCCTCATGGGAAATGTTCAGGGATCCTAATCTCTTCAGCTTTTTTGCTTCCTTCAAGGTAAGTGCTACCCAGCCCCATCCTCTCACACTTCTGCAGGGTATTCTGCCCCCACACAGCCCCAAAGCCATGGGTGCATTAATCTTGGACTGAAACCTCAAAGACCCAAGCATATTAAACCTTGCACTTGTCCTAAGCTGGTCACCCTGGTGACCAGGAGGGGTTTCTTCTCCCACCTGCCTCCTTAACCCTCAGCTGCAATTTAGACTTCTTCCGAATTTCTAAGTGATCTCTGCAAGTTCCCCCAAGCCAGGGCTTTGCAGCCTTAGTACTGTTGACACTTTGAACTGGAATATTTTGGGCTTTATGGACCGCCATGTGTGTTGAAAGATGTTTAACCACATCCCTGGCCTCTACCTCTTGGTGCAGCAGTACTCTCTTCAAGAGTGTCTCTAGGCATTGTCACACGTCCCCTGGGGATAAACCTGTCTCAGGGGGAAGCATTGTTCAGCCTTATGCTATAGGCCCTGACTGGCCAGCATGTTGGCCAGGAGTGAAACTCTCCACTGTGGGCATTCTCCTGAAAGTAAGGGACTTAACTAAGTTCCCTGTCAATGAGAAACTATTTCTGGGCCTTCTGGCTCTGGTCTCAAGTCACAGTTGAAAAAGACCAGGGTTCGAGCAGCACATCTCGCTAGATAGGCAGGTTGTATCTGTGTCACGCTCATAGAGCCCTGCTGTTCCGGCTGGGTGAGGGAGAGCTTTAGAGAGTAGCACATCACCATCCCTGGAATTAGCTCAGCAGGAAAGCCAAAGTCTTCCTTAACCCAGCTCTTGCAGGTGCCCTTGTTTCTTGATAATATCTTAGCAGAAAAGAGATGATCTACACCAGAGGTTGGGGCGTGGGGAAGGTGCTGTTCAGTGTTTGTTCGGCAAACCTTGCCTCCCCTGTCTGGTTCAAAGATCTTCTCAGACCTGATACTATCTCGCCTTTCATTATTGTCATTGAGGAATTCCTACATACATGAAATGTGATCTGATTTCATTTAGCCACCTATTCTTTCAGTTCCTACCACATTTTCCTTGCAACTTCATGGGATTTTTTTTAAACCAAACTTGTTCCTTTTGAGATAGGTGGCAACTGTCATAGCCATATTCAAATCTATTTATAAATGGTCTCCTAAGTGTCAGCTGTGCCACTGTTTGGGAGGATCATAAGACCCAATCACATAAAATTGTGTTGTGTCAGTGCCTTTTAAGTTGCTTTTATAAAACACTATGACTTCCAAAGGGTTAGGGCCCAGCAGGCTGCAGTCATGAGACTGGAGCTGTGGGCTGAGAGCTCACATGTCAAACTGTAAACAGGGGATAGAGAGGGTGAACTAGGAAAAGTGTGTGGCTTTTGAGACCTCACAGCCTGTCCTCACCTTCATACTTCTTCCAACAAGACTATACCTCTTACTCCTCCCCAAACAGTGTCACCTACAGGAGACGAAGCCCTGACTAAAGGACAGAAAGAATGCTAGTTCTGTGTCA
The DNA here is from genome assembly GCF_900095145.1 of Mus pahari. Classification (NCBI taxonomy): domain Eukaryota; kingdom Metazoa; phylum Chordata; class Mammalia; order Rodentia; family Muridae; genus Mus; species Mus pahari. Next base: position 31,059,080 of record NC_034601.1, on the reverse strand, counting down.
TTGCTCAGGAGCAGACATGACAGGGTTCTAGTCTGGGGTCAGGACTTCAAAGGACTTAAGGTTTAAGTTCCTGGGAACCTGCCTTTCTCTTGGAGAAACTGGAATTGTCAGTGCCACAGAATTGTGAGTCTGTGACACACTTGAGATAGCCTGGGATCCTTTCATGCAGCATTGTATGATAGCTTTCTGCTGATTCTGTCCCATCCCTCCTCTACCCTCCTCGCAAACTCTGTAAGATTGTGTTCTTCTTAATAAACTTGCTTGGCATAAGCCATCAGCTTACACAAGGCCTCCTGGTCCTGACTTTCCGTCTTCTTTATTTCCTCATCCTCACTCCTCCCTGTTAGGAACCTATTACTGAAGAACAGCCTGCTGGTCCCGGCCAACCAAGTATTTATTTGCTCTAGACTGTGGGAAGACATTCTCATTCAAATCACCACACCTGTTAAAAATGTTTTTGTTTCTTGTTTGTTTTTGTGGCTGGTGGGATCTCCAATGATTTTTAGTTAAGCAGTTAAGCATTCACTGTCTTTAGAATTTGTCCCTGGGTCCTTCCAACCTGCAGGCCCAGCTTCAGAGCCTGGAGAGCTCCATGCACAATTTTGCCTCCCAAGTCCCAGCTTTTATGTCACATTGTGAGTGTGCTCAGGGTCCTTCTCCCACCTGGGCCTCCTCCAAGGCAGTATTTGAAAGCCATTACTCTCCCTGATACTCAACATTATATGTGATACGTACCAGGGAAGGACGTACAAAGCATTCCAGTCCCATAATTTATAGGTAATGTCATACCTGCTGGGAAGACCCTACTCAGACTTCATGTGTCCTGCCTTGAGGTTCTTCTAGGTACCATACGGCAGGAGAGCTACAACCCACTGTCTTCCTTCAGACTCACAAAGATAACTAGGCTTCTCTCATTTTACAAGTATTTAGTGTCTTGGATGGTGCTCCTGACACACCACCTGTATCAAAGTTAGACAACTTACACAAGTCCCTTCTACCATATGGGTCCTGGGAGTCCTATTCAGGCACCTTTACCTATGAGCCGTCTTGGGTACCAGCCTTCTCTTGAGACTCTTGCACATTAGGCCTTGTTGGTTTTGCCTGAGAAATTATCTGTCAAGGCATGTAGGTCAGCAGAAGAGCACAGGCTCCACTGTCATTCAGTTTTGGCAAACCCTCGTGACAAGGTTAGCATTAAGGGACCATTGGTAAGGGACCGTTTCACTGGCCCTAGTCTCAGGTCTACTCCTGGTCCAAGACAGAGCTAGGCTAGGGGCTGGAGAAAAAGAACGATTTAATGCATTATTTGAAACAAAGCCTAAGGTTTGGTTTGGTTTGTTTGTTTTGAGACAGGGTCTCTGTGTAGCCCTGGCAAGCCTAGAACTTGATATGTAGAACAGGTTGTCCTTGAACTCCCAAAGCTGCTCCTGCCTCTGCTTGGATTCAAGGCTTGTGCCATTATTCCCAGCAAATATGAATTTTGTTATGAAATGCACTTTTTGATGAGTTGATAAATAAGGAAAGACTTTGATAACATAGTTTCTGACCTCCCCCAACCCCAACTCCAAAATCAAAGTAATCATGGATGCAGAAATGGCTCTGTGGTTAAGAGCACTGGCTACTCTTTCCCAGAATGGAGGTTCAATTTCTAGAAACTACATATGGCTTACAGTCTTCTGTAACTCTGGTCCTAGGGGGTACAATTCCAGGACCCTCTTCTGGCCTCCTCAGACACTGCATGGGTATGGTGCAGACATCCATATTGACAAAACACCCATACACATGAAGTTTAAAACTGGGTGAAGAAGAGCCAAGTGTGGTGGCCCATGCCTTTAGTTCCAGCACTGAAGAGGCAGAGACGAAGACAGGTGGATCTCTGAGTTCAAGGCCAGCCTGGTCTCCAGAGTGAATTCCAGGACAGTCAGGGCTACACAGAGAAATCCTGTCTCAACCTTCCACTCCCCCATAAAGTGAAAAACTGGAGTACAAAAAGGATATTAACTCCTCCACGTTTGTTTTCTTTCTGAACGGTGTTTTTATGAGTTTACTTAAGCTCATAGCAGAGCTTTTGACAGAAGAATTAGTTCAAGGCCAGCCTGGGCCTTAAAGCAAGAAAGACCCTGTCTCCAAGAACAACCAAAAAAAAAAAAAAAAAAAAAATACTAGTGAACTTGGTCAACCCTCTCCACGGTGCTACGAGGTCCCTAGGTTCTAGGTTCTTTTTTCTATTCACAGACATCACTGTCTGTGAATAGGAAAAAGTTGTGATGCGCAGTTTGATTCAGCTACAAGTTGAGAAAGAGAAGAGTTAATATTGCTTTCTCGTTCTGTTACTAGGTTTGAGATGCTTGATGCTGCAAAGAACAAGCTCCGGGTGAAGGTCAGCTATCTAATGATTGCCCTCACCGTGGCAGGATGCATCTATATGGTTATTGAGGGCAAGAAGGTGAGAGTGGGCCCCTCTCAGCCTCGCTGAGCTTTCCCCAAAGATGGAGGACAGTGGTGACCGGCCCGTACTTTAGCTCTGTGAAGGAGAACACGTTGTATTAATTTACCAGCTCTCAGAATACTCTGTATTAGTGTACTGACTGAATGCTCACTGCACTCCGGGCCTTCTGAGCGGTGTCCTCATGTGCTTTGCTAGATGGCTACTACCACGAGAGGAGGATAGTGTAGCTTCGGATGCTTTAGCAGCAGGCTGGAGAGATGGAGAGCTCACCAGGCAGAGGCCTGATGACATGAGTTCAGTCTCTTCATCCCGCTAGCTGGTAGGAGAGACCCAACTCCTAAGACTTTTCATGGACTCTGGAGCACACGTGTGCCTGCACACACACAAGAAATAACATTTTAAAGTTAGGATTGGCACCTTGCCCAAAGCCATGCGTTTCCCTAATGACAGAATTGGAACCTAGACATATTGAGGTAAAGGTAAAATGGCTCCTCAGTACAGAATGTGTGCTCTACAGCAGCAACTGTTACGCTCACTTACTGGATGTGAGAACCTGAGAGAGCTTTCTCATCAACAGGCTTTAGAGTGAAGGAACCTGAAGCTTACACTTTCCAAAACCCACACAGTAAATAGAGACAAAAACTTAAAATTTAAAAAAAAAAAAAAAAAAAAAAAAAGCCAGGTGGTAGTGGCGCCTGTAATCTCAGCACTTGGGAGGCAGAGGCAGGCAGATTTCTGAGTTCGAGGCCGGCCTGGTCTACAAAGTGAGTTCCAGGACATCCAAGGCTACACAGAGAAACCCTGTCTCCAAAAAATAAAAATCTAAAGAAAAACTTTAGATCTAATTTTGCATGTTACCAAATGTCCTATTAAACCATCTTTTTATTAAGATATATTAAGATATCTGGAGGCTGGAGAAATGGCTCAGTGGTTAGGGCCTCTTGCTGCCCTTGTAGAGTGTACCCAGGTTCAGTTCCCCAGCACCCACATGGCAGCTTATAACCATCTGTTAACTCCAGTTCCTGGGAACCTGGCACCCTTTTCTGGCCTTCACAGGTCCCTTGCACATATGTGTACATGTACATAAATAAAGGTAAATATCTGTACACACAAAATAAGTAAAAATCGAGTGTGTGTGCTTTTACACTCAGACACACACTTTGAATATCATGTCTAATTCTGTGTCATAGCTTTCACACAGATACCCTTTAACTGTTAGTCCATATTTAAAAGATACCTCTGTTTTGTCCTTTGGGGGGGGGGGTGTTTTTTTTTTGTTTTGTTTTGTTTTTTTTTGGTTTTCTTTGGTTTTTTGGTTTTTCGAGACAGGGTTTCTCTGTGTAGCCCTGGCTGTCCTGGAACTCACTCTGTAGACCAGGCTGACCTCAAACTCAGAAATCCGCCTGCCTCTGCCTCCCGAATGCTGGGATTAAAGGCGGCCGCCACTGAAGAAGTGCTTGTCCACTGATATCCTGAGGTACTCCAGGGGAAAGGGAAGGGGACTGGTGACTCCACACTGTGGTCACATGAAAGCACTAGCCATTTCACATTTCAGTCTGGCCTCATAGGCGCACAAAGGGCCAAGGGTGCTGACCTGGGAGAAGTTCTCTTGAAAGAGAGCCTGTTCTACTTCACTTTTCTCATCTCCCCATGTCACCTCTGACCTCCTATTCATGGTTTTCAGACTGAAACCTTTAGAAGCCTGTGCACGGGCAAGTGGATTTCTAGAACCACAGAAATGGCTGGCTGACATTAGAGATCTCCAGAAGAGAATCCCCCTAGGACGTCCTCCAGCACCTTCCAGGTTGTGCTAGGAGAAGCTTTTGCACTAACGTCATTTAAGTTAGTTAGCATCATGCTTTGTCTTATGCTGACATTCGTTTCCCATCCACATCCTCCTCCCACCAAACTCTTCACATGTGCAGTAACATGGATGTCAGAAAATCCAGTTAAACACTGGTCTGATTATATAAGCTTCATACAACTTTAACAGTTCCCATTGAGGGAAGACAAAGAAATGGAGGGGGCACCCCTGCTGCCAGTTGCTTTGAAGGGGTGGATTTTGGGATAGATAATTCTAGAAGTCATTGGGAGTAATATTTTGGTAAAGCCTGGGATTCCCAAAGCCGCATGTTTTGTTAAAAGAAGAAAAGCCTAGAAAGACAGGAACGTGTACACGAGTTAGGGAAGCAAAAAGGAGAAGAGAGAAATGGAGATGAAGAGTTATATATTGTAAAATAAGGGAAGGATGTGAGGAAGACATGGGATTGTAGAGAGGCCATACATGCAGAGAAGGGGGAGCTGTGTGTGTATTTCTCTCCTTGGATGGGCTGTTGGATTCAGGGAGGGGGTGGAAGGTGTGTAGAGAGCGTGACTGTGTCCAGGCAGCTGACCACTCCTGGCCTGGGCTGCAGTCAGCCTACTGCTATCAGCACAAGGGGAGAACAACCTTCCAAGCCTGCCATCTTCTCTTCAAATGTATTTCCTTTTAGGCTGCGAAAAGACATGAGTCTTTAACAAGCTTGAACCTGGAAAGGAAAGCCCGTCTGAGAGAGGAGGCAGCTATGAAGGCCAAAACAGACTAGAAGTATTTCTGCCAGATTTGGAAAACCCAGGAGTAAGGCTTCAACAAGAAACCTGCTTTCAAAAGGATATGATCTGAGGCTCACTCTGCAGACATGTATTTTGCACAGATGTATTCCACTTCTCTATTAATGCTGAAGAGAAACAAATAAATTTTCTTAAAGAATGACTTGTCTTTGTTTTGTTGCTTTGATCCAAATAAAACCTAGCCTCCCCACGTTGCAAAGTGAAAAAGAGACAAATAATTTCAAATTTAATATTAACTCTTCTTGGGAGTATCCGGTACATTATCTAGCTTCTTCTCACCTACCAAAGGTGAGACATGAGTCCTGAAGGTTTCTCTTCTATATACCATGCCTGACAGGATAAGAAGCCAGGGTGCCTTTGTGAAGGCTGGCTCCCCAGAGCCTCGAAAGAAGCCAGACCATGCACTGAATGGTCTGGCATGGCAGTAGGCAGAGGCCTTTTGAAAAGCCTTTGAGAATGCCCTGGCCAAGGCATGACACTAGTCTGGCCACGAGTTTTGAGGAGTTATCCTGGACTTTCTGGGGGACAACTGCTACCTCCTAGTTCATGGCTTGGCTCCCAATCAGTCCCTTTCCTACCCTCAGGGAATTACGTTCTGTACTTAGGAAAAGACCATGCCTGTACTTGTTAGTGTCGGAAAGTAAGCTCTTATATCAGTACATCTTCATTAGCCTGTCCTTACGCTAGCAAGGTCTCGTATGCAGGTTTCTGCTATAACACTTCATCGACTCTCACATGCCTCCCTAGAGCTAACATGACAACTCATAGCCACCAGACACAATAGCTCTCAGAGTTAACAGCTATAACTTTAAAGGTATCACGTGCCACTGTCTGGGAACTGAGACCCACATTTTATGATGGAATGCTGCCTATGGCTTCAGAATCTAATGGTCCTAATGCTGTCTAGCTTTATGTACTTCCTGTCTTTGCTTCATTTTAGGTATCAAATGCTTTGATTTTTGTCACTTGCATATTTATCATCAAAAAGCACTGTGTGTGTGTTGGATTATATGTGTTGGATAATCATTCATAGAACAAATAGGACCATGATTTATTGTCCACAACTTGACAGATTAAGTTGGCAATTTGATGCCCCATCATGTAGAATAACAAAAATATGCAAGTGACATGTAAAACGTCCCCAATCCTCTCATTGCCTCCCTAATGTCACTACCCTTAATGACCTCCCAAATCAGAGGCTACACATCCCTCTTCCCTCCCCTCAGTCGTCCTGTTGTTTCCAGATATTCCAAAAACCTTCCTCCTCTGGGAAAGCCAGTGAAAGAGAATGAGGCACTGTCCAGGGGTGAGCACAGGAGATTCCTAGCAGGCCTCAAGATTAGGTTTCACAAGCCCTAGGTCCTAGACTTGTTTTTACAAGGGTCTCATTTTGCAAAGTAAAATGTCTCAGACTCAACCAAGGACAATTGGTTAGGCTTTGCCAGAATCCAGAGAGACCATCCTTTGGACTTTGTGTCTAACTTGGCTTTCCTCATCGCCTGCCAGAGACTTCAGCAGTCACTCCACCACACTTTAATTGTCTTGTCATTTTCTAGTGCTGCTGATGCAATGATGTTTTCTGTAGGATGACAGGCTGCTGAGATCACAACATCTGTGTGACCTTGCAACCTCTGTACAATCTCTTTAGTCTGAAGATTCCAGATGTAAACCATGTTGTCCTCTGAACCAGACACAACCCACTTTCCACCAGTAACCGAGAAATTGGCAAATATGCAGTACTTCTCATTCTTATGACCAGTGTATGTCTTCAGGCATCTGCCCCTGCTGTAATCCCACAGTTTAAGAGTATTGTCCAAAGTTGCAGTTAGAATGTATTTGCCATTTGGAGAAAATTTTACAAAAGACACTGGAGGGTTGCCTTCATCAACAAGTGTCCTTAAACACTGGCCTGAGGCAGCATCCCAGATTCTACAAAGCCCATCATAGCTCCCGGATACTATCAAGGACCCATTACAATTAAAATTCACGGCAGAAATGGGGTCCGAGTGAGCAGACAAAGTCTTGAGGCACTTTCCTGTTTTCACTTCCCATATTTTCACACTCTCATCAAAAGAGCCTGAAACGACGAGGTTGGATGGTGGGTTGAAATCACAACAGAAGACGAAATCGCTGTGCCCCTTCAGTGTTTTCAAACATTTTCCAGATCTCATATCCCATACCTTTAGAGTCTTATCATCTGAGGCTGAAACGAGACGACTAGAATCTGAAGACCAGGCAACATCTGATATTTCCAGACTGTGACCATAGAGTGTTTTCTTACAATTCCCATCATATGCTCCCCAAATTATAATTAGCGCATCAGCTGCAGAACTCGCTAGCCATTCGCCATTTGGACTAAATTTAACTGATGATATGGCCGCCGAGTGCCCCGCGAGAGTAAGTCTGAGAGCATAGTTGGGTTTCTGCGGCTCTTCTTCGCGCTGGGGGGCAGAGAGAAGTGACTGTGCTCTCCCTGCTGGCAGATGCTCGGTCGCCATAGATCCGGCTCTACAATTTGCTCGGGCGTCCGGCCTCGAACCTTACAGAAGTTAAAACTTGCCGTTGGAAGGCGGATGGTTTTGATTGTAACATGGGATCGTCTATAAGGTCCGGTCCCAGTCAGCAGCGAAGTTTGAACCACTCCCCCTCTTGCTTTCTTCTATAGCATCACGGATCACAGTGATCCTGGGTTCCGTACTCGGGTGCGGTCAAAGGACTAGGCTGACCCGCGGAGGTTCGGGCTGCACCTTAAATCCTCTTCCACGCCCTCCGCAGCTCCAAAATGTCTGGGAACCATGAGCAATGGATGACGTCACACAAAACAGGATTTGAGAGGCTCAAGTAGTGCCCAGGACGACGAAAGGTACACATCCTGCCAGGCTGCGCACGCGCAGGAGGAGACGTGCATTTGCTTCCGGTTCTCCAGGACAGGAAGCTGACACTGAACCCGGTTTTTTTCCCTGAGAGGGCTGGGTGCAGGAAAGGGCGAGACAGGCACTTCGTGAAGACTGTACATATTGAGGGTGCCTCTGCCCACACCCACCCCGACTGAGTTTAGCTGCCACAAGGTCTGCCTTTGTGGCTAGGAGTCTGAAGCAGAACTAATGCACAGACCCTAAGAACCCAGGATTATAATGGAAGCAAACCTTTGGATTTTAGCCCAGAAAGTTTACGCTTCCGCAGAAAATACACAGTAATCCAGGTTCTTGGTATGTCAGAGCTCTTGTCAATAAGGCAAGAAGACTGCGTGCGACCACCCTCATTTTTGTCTCAGTGCATCCGTTTTACTGGTACTTTCTGATCATGTCATGTCATGTCATAGTCGAACCTAAACTCCTAATAACTAATAATTAGTTCTAATTGGTCCTAATAACTCCCATTTCCAGTGTGCTGGGGTTGCAGGTGTAGACCATCATTTCCATTCACAAGGGGCAGGGACCAAGGTCTTGACTCAGGGTTTTCGGGTTTCAGACTGGCCTAGAATTTAAGGCAAAACTCCTGCCTGAACCTCCAGAGTACTAGGATTACAGGACTGCTACCAAGGCCAGACTGCCTGCCTTAGTCTGGTCGCATTTTTCGTACCGTGTACATGGGTGCTGGGAAGACAGTCCTCAGGAATAACAGCAAATGCTCCTACTGAGCAAGCTCCCTCTCCAGCTCCTTTAAAGAGGTGAGGAAAGAGGATGGATTACTCTCGTTGATTAGGCATATGGCTTTGTGTGTGTGTGTGTGTGTGTGTGTGTGTGTGTGTGTGTGTACTTTGTGAATTCAATACCTACCTTCAGGGTCAGAAGAGGCATCCCATCATCCTGGAAATGGAGTTACAGATGGTTGTGAGCTGCCGTGTGGATGCTGGGAATAGCCCAGGTCCTCTGAAGAGCAGCCAATGATCTTAACCACTGAGCTACATCGGAAGCCTGGACAACGGTGTCTGCTGATATAGACTATATCATCAATTCAAAACTTTCCATTTTTAATAATTCACCTAAAGCACATTGCATAACAAATTTTAGGCTTTAAGTAAAAATATATTTTTCTAATGACTAGAAAACCAAAAGGATATAATGGGTACAACCTAGAGCTAAACCAGGATGGTGCTGGACATTTAGTTCACTACACACACAAGCACGAGGGGCAAAAGATGCACAGATTTGGTATGCTGGTAGGATTAAGACATGACTTGAAGCCGGGCGTGGTGGTACATGCCTTTAATCCCAGCACTCGGAAGGCAGAGGCAGGCGGATTTTTGAGTTCGAGGTCAGCCTGCTCTACAAAGTGAGTTCCAGGACAGCCAGGGCTACACAGAGAAACCGTCTCACCCCCCCACCACCACCACCACCACCACAAAAAAAAGACATGACTTGACTTTGAAGGGTAAAACGTACTTTTTGATGTGTATAATACCTTGTTTATAAATAGCACTGGGAACTCCTAGGAAGAAAAGGCTAATAATACTAACTGTCCTAACAAATTACTAGGATTTGCTTAGCTCTCAGGGAGGAGTGAGCTTTGGTGACAGTGTTCACCAGGAAATAGTAATCCTAAATGGCAGCAAGCAGAGCAGGATCCTGAGCTCCTAAGCAGTAGCATGTCTTCCTTTTACAAGCTACCCTTCTCTAAGTCAAGGGAACCTCTAAGTTTTGCTTTGCTCACTGAAAAAAATCAAAAATCTGTTTCTCCTAAAAACCCGTTGTTTTTTTTTTAAAAAAGAAGAAACATGTGCCAGATTGACATGGTCTTCGAAGATTACCCCTATCCCGACTGTTTTAACTGGTTCCCTCAAAACAGCTTTTAGGAGTACAAATCCAGTTCCCAAGCCTCTAGCCAATCTGGAAAACCTATTCAGACTACACGGGACTGGGAAGGGCCTATAACCGAGTAGCTTTTTTTGTTTTTTCGTTTTTTGCGAGACAGGGTTTCTCTGTGTATCCCTGGCTGACCTGGAACTCACTCTGTAGACCAGGCTGGCCCCAAACTCAGAAATCTGCCTGCCTATACCTCCCAAGTGCTGGGGATTAAAGGCATGCGCCACCACGCCCGGCTTCCAAGAAGCTTTTAAAAGCTGCACACACACAGTTGGGTGTTGATTGAAACATACCATCTTCAGCAAATAAGAAATCAATGGTGACTTCTTCCCAGTATATGCGATATTCGTGCTATCCATGTAACGTCACATGCTTAGAGCTTGCTGCCCACTCCACTCCCCCAAGCCCTGCACTATTTTGTCCCCAACACTGGTCTTTTGTGTTTTATTTCTCCTTACCTACATAGTTCAAATTGTTGAAAACCAGTGTCCCTTATTACAGTCCCTGTTCTGGACTCCACTGACTTGCTTAGGCTAAGGGAGTATGGATAGAGATGTGTAACGCTTAACTTTATTCTCTGCAAACACTGCAATCACAAAGGAGCCTGTATATTTTCAAATGTGGGTCAAGTTGGAAACCTGCAATTTCAGGCCTCAGCACCACTCGGAGAGTTGGGTGTAGTGGTGCCTACCTATAATTCCAGCACTCCAGCATTGAAAGCATGGGGGCCAGTTCAAACTTACCAGCTACAAAGAAGTTAAAGCTAACCTGGGCTTCATGAGAACCTCACCTAAAAAATACTGCCCCCCCCCACACACATACACCCATATGTAGGTGAATAATGGGCAAAAATCACTCAAGCTTTGTAGTAAATATATACAGTCCACAATTTTTGTATTGGACATGAAACAACAGTTCACAGAAACTGAAGCTATGTTTTGATTTAAAGTTCTTTTCACAAAAATACCTGGCCAATAAACCTCAAAAGGAGAGTGAAAATGTCTGAATAAAGAAATATACCAACTTTTTGTTTTCATTTGTCTCATAAGCCTAAAGGAATAAAAAAAAGCATTCCTCTGCAATATGCATAGTATGTGAAAATGTGGAACCCCAACAGCCTAGCTACCTGCTCTCCCTCAGGTGGATTTATAGTGACAAAATCTGTAAAATTTTCAAATCTGTCAGAACAGATTGATAAGGTGCTATCTGCTATATATCAAATGTACTGGAGAACAGATTAATAAGGTACTATCTGCTATATATCAAATGCACCAGAGTATGTGTTACTTGCAGAATAAACCAGCAGCTTTTCCTCTTCCTCTTACTGCGTTGATGTCACTAACTCTTGGTGTAAAAATGCTACTTTTCATAAATTTCAGGCCCCTCTCTGTATCCTCAGAGGTAACTACAAATGAAACACTATATTGATACATTTGCTTTTAACAGTAGTCAATTCTGGTTTTAGCTGTTAGAGAATCCCACTGAATTCGCTCTTGTAACCCAGCACCCATTACTATCACAGGTAGTGTATGTTCCTCTTGTAACCCAGCACCCATTACTACCACAGGTGTACGTTCCTCTTGTAACCAAGCACCCCTTACTATCACAGATGTATATTCCTCTTTTAACCCAGCAGCCATTACTATCATAGGTAATCTATGTATGTTCCCCTCTTGTAACCGAGCACCCATTACTGTCACAGGTGTATACTCCTCATTCACTATTGAAAATTGACCATGTGCAAAGCATTCATTCACCCACAGCCTGGCAGAGTGCATTCAATACAAAGAATCAATAGCCATTCTAGATCAAGTGTACAAACACTCTTGAGAAGGGGGACAGGATGGTCAAGATATCTGAGGAAGAAAATAACCAATGGATAAACAAAAGGTGTATGTCTACAGGGCAATCTATGTTTAAAAGCAGGCTGGGCTAATGTCACACCCATGGTGCTGATCAGAAGAGCACCGCAAAGAGTTTTCCTACGTCAGTATATTTTCACTTATGTCACTAAATTCACAATCAACTGCCTGAATTTCTTTTAAACCATTGTTGTACTTGTCTGAATGTTAGTACTACAGAAGGGGAAGGATGTTTAGGAACAAGGGAGTCAATTCATCTATCAGAATATGCAAATTAATAGCAGTTGTGATTATGAGATGGAGCCACTTCAAAGATTCACCAGTTAGGAACAGTTGGGAACAATGGTCTAATACAGAGCTTGCAAAGCTCTCTCCTCTGGTCAGCCACCATCTAAGTGAAGTACACCATTAAGTTTTGATCCTCCATTTATAATACAATAATAATTATCCATCTTAAATAGCAACTAAAGGATTAAGGGAAAGCCCTTAGCTAATTATCTGGAACAAAATAGACACTAAATATGACTTTATTATTTGACCTAAGGAAAACAGAAATTTGTCTACTCTTAGCTGAAAACAGAACCTAAACTCCCCTAATATTCCTTAATTCTTTTTTACCTCAAGCCTCTGGATGATCTTATGACCAATAGTAATTTGATACTTTGAAAAAAATTAAGGTTTGTTTTTATCTGGAAGTGCTTGCTCATAGGTATGCATGTATACCATGTGTCCTGAGAAAGCCAGAAGAGAGCTCCGGATCCACTGGAGCTGGAGTCACAGCAAGATGGGTGCTGATGTGGGTGCTGGGAGCCAAACTCCCATCTTCCTCAAGGGTAGTGACTTCTCGTAACAGATGACATCCTAACACAAGAGCTCTCTCTACAGCTCTAGCAATGTGGTTATTTTTAAAATATTAAATAAACCTCTACTTTATTAAACATTATCCTGATGTCTTAGTACTCATTCTTATAAGCTGTTCTTTTCTAACAATAAAGAATATTATAGATTATCATTTATATTACAGGTAAATATTATACTTAACTAATTTTGAATTATAGAAAAAGGTAGGTCAAAATACTTCCAACTCTGCAGATAGACAATTTGTCTACCTCAAACAAAAGGAAATGGACCTACTAATTTAGGATTTCAAAATGAAACTGCAAGTGATCAAACTTTGGAATCTGGAAGGTACGTATGCATCCTGAAAAGAAACAATCCTCGCTCAAAAACCGACTCCTTTTTTTTTAATGGCACATTACTCAACACACTTTCCAACTTAAATAAAAAGTTTTAGCCCCTAAAAACAGCTAAAATGGCTTGCTTAGTGATATGAAAAATCTCCCCAAATTTAATCAGAAATAAAATAAATCCCATAACCCAAGGAAAACCTGTTTTACAATACAGCCCCACGTTTGGGGTCAGTCAGCTGAAATGTTTATTTAGCACTACAGAAATCAATCAAAGTTGCCGGTAGGTAGTCATGTACAACAGAATTTGGTTGACAAATTATACTTACATATGTTTTCTTAGGCATAGTCAGCAGCAACTGGAATAATTCAGATTTATTATAGGACAGTAAGGCTGAGAAACACCCGGAGTCCAACAGCTTAGTCTGGTGTGTGGAAGAAACAACCCTAGTGCAGCAGAGTTTCCAGCAGTGGGCTAATGAGGGCAATCTAAAGATGGCTTTGACTGGTGGCAAGAACACGTGTCCCACAGCCAAGTCTCCTAAATGTGTTCTGTACCTGGCATCGCTAGGTCCTGGGGATTTCTCCACCCAGAGCTGTATTAGCCTTCTGGTGCTTCAGGTGCCAGATACCTTTACATCTCAAATTCTCTGAATGCTTCTTTAAAAATCCAAGTTCTCAGTATAAAATACATACTTGGAAAGTCTGGAAGGAGACAGAAGGAAAACAACAAAGCCACTTTGCCCTGATCACTATCTAAAATCCTTAAGAGGTTTGTGTTATAAATACTAACATGCTCCTGTAATAAGTAACACCTTTCTGATAAAAATATTCAAAAGATTAAACTAAATTAATAGACTTTGCCAGGTGAAAGACTAAAAATAGGATTTACAAGTACCCCCTAAAATTCCACTTGCATTAAGAAACAAAAGTCTTCTTTGTAAGTACTCAGTTCAAGGACATCTGAATTTTCGAGGGTTTAGCTGACTCCCATGTTTACACTGAAACAATCATCTTACTATAAAAACAAAGTTCAGAATATTTAAAGTTCATGAACTTCTGGTCAGGCTTAAGATAAAAGAGCTGACACTGATCAATGGACCTGAACTCACTGGGCCACCCTGATATTGCTACAAAAGTCCCAGCTGTATGCGCTCAGTAAGGTGGGTGACGACTCTGTGTGCTTTGTATTTCTTTTCATTCAAACTCCTTTATAAGATGCAAAGGTTTTAACTATTCAATAGAAGATACATAATTTAAAACATTCTATAGAAATAACATGGTACCAGTAATTTACAATTTAAAAAGAAATCAGCCACAAGAAAAGTCAAAGCTAAAAACAAGATTTTTACTAGGAATCAGTGCTTCTATTACCTTCTCAAAGAAGTGATACTGTAATGTGATGTAAAGGCAACATCGAAAGTTCATCTTTAAATTAACCACCTAATTTAACCCTAAAATCACAAAGAATCAGTCTTGTACAGGTCAAGTTCAGTAAACTAACATGTTCTCTCAGCACAAAGCAGCGCTAGAAAACGACAGGACAGACGGGGGTTGACTAGTTTTGTGGCATCTGCTCCCTCGGTAACAGACATCAGACGGCATCCATCCCAGAGCAGACACAAGTAAAGACTAGGGCAAGAATGCATCACACTCTTGGCTGAGAAATGTCCTTTGTCTCTGGAACTTTCTAGTTTGAATGAAACAAATTTTTCAAAGTAAATCAGGTCGTGTAAGTTGGCTGCTTAAATAACATGATGAGGTATGAGAGCTCTGAATATTCCTTACATTCAGCAGGATTTACCAGAGATGTGCAATAGCTTGTCAGGGCAACTTCTAGATAGCTTTTATCTATTTTGGGATTACGATGAATTCTATAAGAGTAGTCTAAAAAGATTTAAAAGGGTATGCTCTGAAACAGACATGAGCAACTTTTCCTTCAGAATTCATTTTGAACAGAATATCATTGGGAAAAAAAAAAAAAAAAGACTCCTCTCTGATAGTGTGTCCCAACATTGAGCCAAGATGGCCAACTAGCACCGAGAAGTCGCATTCAACTCATTTGCAGTTCTCTTGGCAATTATCCTTTTTTTCTTGTTTCTTTCCCCTTCTAGTCCAAGCACAAATGTCAGTGAACACAGTACTGGAAGCGCCATTTGCAGGTACATTACAGTCATCATTAAATAAGCAGGAGGTGGGCATGTTCTTCCTAGGGGAGGTAGGGTACTAGTAGGAGATGAAATAAAATCGGGGATACTGAGGTTATTGGATCACTGCCCTTTTAGTCTAGAGGTCACACTGAGGAGACTAGTATGCTTTTAAAGATAAGGACGCTGCACTGCAAGAGCATGTATGCAGCATGATTACATTAGAATCGAGCTGCACTCAACGAAGGAAAAAAAATCCCTAAGTAACATTTAAATATGTGTTATCTGCCAGTCACAAAGAGGAAAAGCACCTAGGGTGAACTCCAATTTACCAGGACCTTCATCAGGACCACAAAGCCTGAGTATCTTTTGTAATGCAGAAACACAGCCTCTAGTCACACTGGTTTAAAGAAAGTGATGGGTTTTATATTCTTCTTACTCTTTAATTGAATTTTTGAACATGGTTTTAACTAAGGACTTTTAGCCTTCATACCAGCATTAAAACTGAACCACTTTCAAATCCTAAGAAACAAAACCAAGAGAAGCAAAAGCCATACGAACTAACATATGCTTCTCTCCTTCCTGCCAAGCCAGGCTCACATTTAAGTCAAAGTGTTAACGCTTCAGCATCCTGACGACTAGAAGCACATTCACTGAAGGCTGAAGGTGAGGGGTCGGATGGTTTAACTTTAATATCTGAAGAAAAGGACTCCATTAGAGGAAAGAAAACCATCCCATCTCAATAAGGATTAATGCAAATGTGGCTAGAAAAAGCCACCAGGTACTCCAAGGGTTGATTCACTGTGGAAGAACTCAAGAAAGAGTACTCTGACGTATACACAAGTCTAAATATCTCCCTTGTAGTTGTGTAAAATTCAAGATAAAGGTTTTAGTTTTATCTTTTAATGTCATTTTCCCCACTTTACGGAATGAGGAAGAGTCCTCTTTTTTCCCCCACAAAAAAGGGAGCCACATTAGTAAGTATATATATTCCCATGACTCTAATGTAAGTGCGGATCTCCAAAGCTTAGGGATTTTTCCATAAGAGAGTGGGCCGTTCTGGTTACCCTTGTAGTAAAAGGGTATTCCACCACAGAGAGCCAGAGGTTTTCCAGATGTGTGTAAGAGAGCAGGTGCGCAAGGCAAGCAAATGAGCGCAAACAGTATTATGGAAAACATTTGAGAGATTAGCTCCATGAGGACTGTGGGCTCCACAAGAGGACTTGACTGGATAGCCTGGTCTGACACAGGAACAAGAAGGAGAGGATTGCTTCAAAGCTGGAAACCTTCCATAGGAGCTTCACACTGCTGGAAGATGTACTGCTGCTGGCTAAGATCAACCTGAGGTGCGATGCTGCTGTCCTCATCTTCGGTCCCAAAGTAATGCTCAATAAGATCAAAAGCCTTTTGATAGATCTCCTGGTTTTCATGACTCTGTAAGAACTCAATTTTATCCAGACCTAAAATGAAGAATAAAGAATCTTTCTTGAAAACCTCAGCAACTACATTCTTAATTCTTTTTTGATTAAAGAATCTCTACATATGTATCAGAAATGATTGTTTCCATTACATCCAAAGCCCATTATAAATTAACATCTTAGATTAAATGCACATTGCAAGCAGTTTCTGGCCTAAGGAAGCAAAATTTCACTACTGTTGTCACTATGTCACCCACTACTCCCATGTTCATGTTCTTATTTGACTATTGTTCATTTCCTCATTCTCAGCCAAAGTCTTACCATATGCTTCCTCAATCAAAGCACAATAAGGATTAATGCCTGAGCCATTTCGTTTGGCTTCTTGCTCTCCAAGCCTCAGGATGTTTTCTAAGCCATTTAGGGCAACCTGTACAATTTTTGCATCCATGACAGTGAGGAGATCACAGAGTGGCTTGATACAACCCAGTTCCACTAGGTACCTAAATCAACAAAAAAGGACAATTTAGTCATACAAAATATTTAATTTTGTTAGATTTTTACTGAACTGTGAGGCATCTTCAAGCTTGCTGTAGAAATAAAAATAAGCTGTCAACTATGGAACTTTAAATAGGAAAGAGTTAGCTCACACGTCTCAACAGATGAAGGACTCTACAGCTGTATGTCTTTTAACTCCAGCAGGGATTAAGGTGATGCAGACAGTATAACGAATATAAGACAGACTACTGTATCAAATCCACAGCAGATATTCATGAAATCCCCATCATCCTACTCTCTGAAGTTGTATATGGAAAAAACAGAGATAACTGAGGTAGGTAAAACCTGTATACACGAAATGTCACTGTGAAATTTAGTACTCATCATTATATCCTCTCTACACTACTTTAAACTTAAAATACATATACAGATCTCTAGAAGGAAGAGAGAACACATAACATTATACTCTAACATGATAAAGATGAAAATCACTTCTGATGATATGGAGATTAAGAAAATAATCAAAGCTGGACGTGGTGGCACACGCCTTTAATCCCAGCACTTGGGAGGCAGAGGCAGGCGGATTTCTGAGTTCGAGGCCAGCCTGGTCTACAAGAGTGAGTTCCAGGACAGCCAGGGATGCACAGAGAAACCCTGTCTCAAAAAACAGAGAGAAAGAAAAGAAAAGAAAAGAAAAGAAAAGAAAAGAAAAGAAAAGAAAAGAAAAGAAAAGAAAAGAAAAGAAAAGAAAAGAAAAGAAAAGAAAAGAA
>NC_034601.1:31019045-31041312 GCF_900095145.1 Mus pahari | reverse complement strand
AGGGAAGAGAAGAGAAGAGAAGAGAAGAGAAGAGAAGAGAAGAGAAGAGAAGAGAAGAGAAGAGAAGAGAAGAGAAGAGAAGAGAAGAGAAGAGAATAATCAAAACCTGTTCTTGATTATTAATTTAAAAAAGAAAACACAATAAACTAAGGATAGAGGAAATATGATAAAGAGCCTTAACAAGAAGTGTTTACCTAATGTGTTTGAAACAATGCACATGCAAACCTAAGCACTAGGGAGTATAAGGCCCTCTTCTGGCCTCCATGGATGCTACAATTATGAGGGAGGTACACACCCCTCATAATTTTTGGTTTTTGGAGACAGGGTTTCTCTGTATAGTCCTGGCTGTCCTGGAACTCACTCTGTAGACCAGGCTGGCCTCGAACTCAGAAATCCACCTGCCTATGCCTCCCGAGTGCTGGGATTAAAGGCGTGCACCATCATGCCCGGCATGGGTTTATTTATGGGTTTGTCTTTTTTACACACACAGGGGAGGGAGGGAGGGAGGGAGGGAGGGAGAGAGAGAAAAGAGAGAGAAAACAAGTATTAAAAGCTGAATGTAAGGGTTGCACAGACGGCTCAGAAGTTAAGTGCACTTGATACTCCAGAACCTGAGTTCAGTCGCCATCACCCACACCAGGTAGCTCACAATTACCTGTAACTTCAATTTGTCTTGTCTTCCAGGCACTTCCATTTACATGCACACACATACCCACACACATCACTCAAACATGAATAATTAGAATTGTAAAAATATATCTTAAAGACTAAATGTACTTCTGAGTTTAATTGTAACACTGATAATTTCCCAAAGTGCCAGACTTCACATTCAAGAAATTCCTTTCACATTCACAGTCAAGAAATTCCTTTCTTAGTGATCAGGTTTTAGATTATATATTGGGGATGGGGAGAGGTTAAACTTGTTTTCCTTTAATTTGCAAGAGGCTACCTGGATAGTACTTACTTGATCTGCTCAGCTGATCCTCCAGAAGTTGCATTTGTGATGGCCCAAGCAGCTTCCTTCCTTGTCCGGAACTCTGCTGTTTGCAATATACTAATAAGAGCTGGGAACATGTTAGCATCTATCACAGTCTGAAATTGAAAAGTTAAGAGAACAAGGAAGTTACATGATTTTTAAAAATATTACTAATTAACATTATAACTTGTTTTATTTTTTATTTTACCTTTTGAGACAAAACCAGCCCTGATTGACCTGGAACTTTCTAAGTAGACAAAGTCCACAATTCAGAGTTCTAACTGCTTCTGCTTCCTGAGTGCTGGGATTAAAAGAATAACTGAACTAACTTGACAAATGATGTTTGTTTTTCCTGTTACCATTTTTCAATCTTTATTTTGTTAATTATTTATGTGTATGTGTGAATGCACAGCCCCAGCTCTGGCTCTCTCCTTCCGCCATGGGTTCTGAGGGTCAAATCCAGGTCTTCAGGCTCACTCGGCAATGCTCTTACCTGCTGAGCCATCCCACAAGCCCTGCTACCTTTTTAGGAGGCTTATTTACTCTTACACCATAGATAATACTCTTACAGAGTGTGTGGTCTTAAAAAGTCATCACAAGAGATGGTTCAGTAGATCAAAGTTCTTGCTGTACAAGACTGGCAGAGAGCTATAATTCCTAAAAGCCATTAGAAATAGCAGATGTGGAGGCAAGCTCAAAATGAAGGTCATAGTATTGCCTACCTGTGTATGACACAAACACAATAAACAAATAATGGTGAAGTGTATTTAATTACCTGGGCCAGGAAATGTTGATGCAAGCATTTAATCACAATACTAGAGAGGGAGAGGCAGACAGAATCTTTGAGATTGACGGTAGCTTGGTCTACATAGTGAGTTTCAGGCCAGTTAGGCTTGCTACACACTGACACCCTTTCTCAAAATAATAATAATATTTCTTCTTAACTAAATGGCATATTTTACTCAATACTGCAAAAGGGTATATTTAAAGAAAACAGACCCTCCTGGGCCTGGTGGTATTCATCTTTAATCCTGGCATTCAGAAGGTAAAGGCAAACAGATCTCTGGGAGTTCCAAGGACAGCATGGTCTAAACAGTGAGATTCAAGCCAGCTGGGGTTACAAAAGGCCATTAACAGTCAATATAAAAGTTTTAAAACAACCTAACACATGGGTTCACTGGAAAATATAATTTAATAAGTAAAGCCAATATATTTAGCATACAGTCCATTAAAACATTTTGAAAACACAAGTACTTTTTGGGGGGATCTTCAGTAAATCACCAAACTTTCAAGGTAAAGGGAAAAATGCATGGCTAAGTAAAAATAGAAAAAGACAAACATCAGAATAAAGAAAAATTAGACTAAAAAAGTAACCCTGGAAGTTGACATTTCTAAAAGAAATGTTGAAGTCTGCATATTAAAGGCTGACCAAGGCTAGAGAGACAGCTCAGCAGTTTACTACTTCTTTAGAGAATCTCAGTTCGGTTCTAGCCCCCACAGATGGCTTGCAACTGCCTATAATTCCAGTTCCGAGAGATCCAATCCCTTCTTCTGGTCTCCAACAGCATCACACACACACATGACAGACAAACAGTAAAGCAGGCACACACACATAAATAAAAGTAAATAAAGTATCGTGACAATGAAGCTCTCATACAGGGACAGAAGAGCAGGGATGGCAGCATTACCTGGATCTGCGCTCTATTTCCAGCTGTAATATTAGAGATTGTCCAACATGCTTCTTTTTTGATAGATTCCTTTGGGCTACTCAGCAGATGCAATAAACTTTGAAGAGCTGAGCAATTCAAAATTACCTAAAAGAAAGAAAAAAGTTTAAGTTTTAATTTTGGCATTGTTCTCAATATATCATTTGATTTTGGATTTTCGTTGTTATTTGATTCTTGAGACAGGGTGCTATGTAGCAGAATGGCCTCAAACTCAATGCCTAATTTAAGAGGATCTTGAAATCCCAGATCTTCCAGTATCTACTTCCCTTAGGGTTAGTAAGTACATCTTTAATTCAACAAACTTATTTTAAGACAAATGTAGAAGAAGAAGAAAAAAACTCCTCTAACATTTTAAAAAATAACTTTATATGCATAAAGTATTTTTAACTTGCATTGATTCATGCATGTACAGGCTTGAGTGAACCACAGTACACATGGAAATCAGAGAAGAGTTCGCAGCAGCTGACTCTCTCCTTCCACCTTATCCTAGGAATCAAACTCTGGCCAGCAGGCTTGGTGGCAAGTACCTGTATCATTTAGCCAAATCACCAACCCAATAAAAAATAATTAGTATGAGTCTGAAATACATTCTAAAATTATTAAACTAGTTTCATTGTGTACATTCATAACCACTGGGACATGTGTGGTGGTACACATCCTGTAATCAAGCACTTGGGAGGCAAACATAGGAAGATCTTGAATCTTTGAGTTTCTTGAAGAGAACTTCATCATTATAGTCAACTGGCTCTCCAAGAAAACAAACAAAAAACTAAAAAAGAAAACAAATGTAAAAAACTCTAAAAGGCACTGGAGAGGTGGCTCAGCAGTTAAGAGTACTTGCTGCTCTTGCAGAGAGGTCCCAGACTCAGTTCCCGGCATCAGCATGGTGGTTTATAGCCATGCACACAACTCCAGTTCCAAAGGATCTGATGCTTTCCTTCTTGTCCTCAGAGGCACCATGCTTACATATGGTACACATACATATGTGCACACAAAACATACAAAATCAAATGAATTAAGTCTTTTCTAAAACAATTAAAATTGGGGCAAGTTTGTGGCATATGCCATTAATCCCAGCACTTGGGAGGCAGAGGCAGGTGGGTTTCTTCTTAAACACAGTTTAGTCTATACAGAGGATGATAGGGCCAGCCAGGGAAACACTGTAAAACCTCTCCACTGAACAGACAGGGTGGAGGGAAGCTTTGCTGAAGGCCTCTCATGTTAAATGATGACATTCTAAGCCTTCGGGGCTGATCTTCTAGAGGTTCATGAGGACGTCTGGACTCTCTCCATCTTGAACTCAATAAACCAATATATAACAAAGTCTACAAGTTACAAAGAGTTAAAAACCAAAACAAACCTAAATAAACAGCTTTCAAAAGTGAAGGAATCAGACCAAAAACTAAAATTATATAGATTTTATCTATAAGTACAAAACAAAAGGTAATCTAATGGTTTCATTTATTATACAAGTAAAATAACCCAAATGAATGGAATGCATACTTTTTAAAAAAATAAAAATAAAAAACGTGCCCACAAAGTAGCCAGGAAAAACAAAACAAATCAGCACATTTCAGGCTGATCTGGAGCTGCTGTAAGCCTTTTCAGACATACAACAGTAAAATGACAGGCAAAAAAATTAACATTTCATCTAATAAAAACTGCTGCATGTCAAAAATCCTAAAATTAAAATGTACACCATCACCATATGAAAAACTACTCGTTACATGCACTGGCAATATGGCTAAGAGGGTAAGGGTATATGTTGGCAATTGGCCTGATAACCTGAATTCAGTCTCCATGACCCATAGAGTAGGAAAAACAGAGACTCCATTAAGTTCTCCTCTGACTACCATGTGACATACACAGATATCACACCAACACATGCACACGAAGACCCAAAATACATGTAAAATAAAATTACAACACATAATTTCTTAGTTATATAAATTAAAAGGAAAAACCTAAAATAGAAAATTTCTTCACAAGTACAAATGAATCAAAATTAAAACAAAGCCATGCATTCCCTATTAAATGTATCAACTAAAACAATAAAACAGCTAAAAGTGTCTTTCAATTACAAAAAGAAAAGATTCTGGTGGTAGTGGTGCATGCCTCTTAATCCCAGCAAAGGGAGGTGGATTTTCGAGTTCTGAGGCCACCAAGGTCTACAGAGTGAGTTCTAGGACAGCCAGGAATACACAGAAAAAATCCTATTTTGAGGGACAGAGGAAGGTCAAGGAAGATAAGAATGGCAGGAGGGGGAAGAGGAAAGGAGGGGGAAGAAGGGAAGGGAAGGGAAAAAAGGAAAGACAAAGAGAAAAGCAGAGCAGGGCGGGGCAGAGACTCATTTCTTACGTTGCTGGTATAAAGAGCCTTCTTACTGCATGCTCACAACACAGAAAGATGAAGAGCCAATGCGGACAAAATTCTATTCTTACACGAAAGAAAAGTAAAAGACTAAACAGAACTTTCTAAAATCAATTTTGTCACAAATAGTTTTTATTTTATTTTTTATTATTTAAAACCTTGCAAATAAATATCACCTACCAAAATTAATGAAACCTGAAGTCTATCAATCTCAATAAACCTCTATGTAGTTAAAGCAGCCATTCTGAAGCTATGAGCTTCACATTCTCACTACTAAATATATTATACACTCATTCACTACCACAAATCCACGACAAAATTAGAATAAAAAAACAATTAGCTTTATTCTTTCATAGCTTATGCCTGAAAAGCTAGATAACTTAAAAAAAAAAATTTCTAAAAGTATATCATCTACCAAACTTAAGCCCTTAAGAGGTAAATAAACAGACCATTGATGAACAATCAGACTGAAACTGTTTTAAAAGCCTCAAAGGAAAGCCAAGGCCAGAAGAATTCACTGGAGTCCTAGGAAAAGATCAAGGAAGACGTCATACCAGTCCCTCTTTATTTGTTCCATAAAACATAAAGGAACACTACCAAATTTATTCTACAAAGCCAGCATTATCGTGACATCAAAACCAAATCAAGACATTAAAAAAAAAAAAAAATCAAACAAAACCCAAAACCCTACAGAGCAATTTCCTTGATGAACCTCAAATTTGTAGTAAAGGATATATACAACAAACCTATAGCTAACAGTAAATGGAGACAAACTAAGAGATTTCCTCAAAAAAAAAAAAAAAAAAAAAAAAAAAAAAAATGAAGAACACATGTACACTTTCCCCTCTCTTTTTTGATAATCGTGCTCAAAATTTTAGCTAAAGCGACTCAACAGTACAAAGACATAAAGGGGATTTGAAAAAGAAGGGAAGAAATCAAATTCTCCCTATTTGTAGACAGGATTGTGGTTTGGTTTTGTTCTTTTGTGTTTTTGTCTTTATTTTGTTGTTTTGAAGCAGGGTCTTACTGTGTAGCTCTAACTGGCCTAGAACTTCCTATGTAAACCAGACTGTCCAAAATTCAGAGATCCACCTGCCTGTGCCTCCCAAGTGCTGGAACTGATGGTGTGTCATTGTGCCCAGCCCTGGAACTAATAAATACATTAAAGTTGCAAGTTACAAATTCAATAGAACTAAACAAAGAGCATTCACTTATACCAGCAATCTACTCTCAGAGAAATTAGAAACAATATTCCATTCAAAATAACGCCCCCTAAAATCTATCTAGGATAGTATTTAGCAAGGAAGTGTAAGACCTCTACAATAAAAAGATCAAGACAATGACAAAGAAAATTTCAGAAGATACTAGACAATGAAAACAGATTCTGAAGCCGGGCGTGGTGGTGCACGCCTTTAATCCCAGCACTTGGGAGGCAGAGGCAGGAGGATTTCTGAGTTCGAGGCCAGCCTGGTCTACAAACTGAGTTCCAGGACAGCCAGAGCTATACAGAGAAACCCTATCTCGAAAAACCAAAAGAAAAAAGAAAGAGAAAAAAAAAAGAAAGAAAAGAAAAAGAAAAAAGAAAACAGATTCTGGATGGGCAGAATAATTTTGTAAAAATGGATATACTACCAAAACTAATTTATAAAATTAATGCAGTATCTACCAAATCTCTTATGTCGTGTTTCTCAGCTTTAGAAAAGGCAATACAGGGCTGGAGAGATGTCTCAGTGGTTAAGAGCACCGACTGTTCTTCCAGAGGTCCTCAGTTCAATTCCCAGCAACTACACAGTAGCTCACAACCACCTGTAATAGATCTGATGCCCTCTTCTGGCAGGCAAGTGTACATGCAGATAGAGCAATTATTTATTTATTTATTTAATTCTGATGCACTCTTCCAAAGAATACAATGCTAATATAAAAAATAAAGAATCATTATCAACAAGAGTATGGTTATAGTTATGAGGAAAGCAATAGCCAGGGCAGAGATAGGGCATGAAAGAAAAAAAAAAAAGCATGTGTTAACCTCAGAACTAAAAGCAGTCAGGCAAACTGCAGTGAACTAACAGGGTAAGAACAAAGACCAAGGGTGCCACGGGAGACAGTGAGAGCCTTCTGCTGTGTGAGGCTAGGACTTGGACTTAGGACCTCATATACACTGGTCAAGCAGTCTATTACTGAGCTGTATCTAAGCCCTACAAACTTGCCCCCCACCCCAACCCAAAGTAAATACATTAACGTGGTTAAAAAAATCCAAGATATGGGCTGGCGAGATGTATCAGTGCATAAAGTCATTTGCCACAAAGTCTGGAATTCTGGGTTTGATCCCTAAAACTCATTTTAATGAAACAATAAAAATAACCCAACAAAGATGTCCACCCAGGAGCTATGGCACAAATATGCGCATGCACATAATACACAAACATACAGTATTTTAAAAATTCAGAATGTATGAAGACCGCCTAGGTAAGACTCCTTTCCCTTCCTTTCTTTTCCTGTATTCCAACAACCAAGTTATCCTCTGAGATAATCAAAAATATTAATTTCCTATGTATTGTCCCAGAGAAATTTTATACAAGTACAATCAAATATATATTCTCTTTCCCTTGTCTAAGACATCTACACTATGCAATGCAAGGGATGAGCAGTGATGGAGTACCAATGACAGGTCTAGCAATAGAGTGAATGAAGAGTGGAATCGAGCTAGTACCTGCATTACTGGCATGGACAACTGTTAAAGCCAAATACTGAGACTGGAAACTAAAACAGATAAAGATAAAGAGGGGGGGAAATGAGTTCCCTTGTAGATAGAATAAGCTCAAATTAAAAACACTGTAACTATGACATCTGAGAACACAACACAAATCTAACTGCCTTCTTTTTAGAGATTAGAAAATTGAAGTTGAAGCTGATTGATACAGCTAAAACCTAATTCTCTCAACTCTTATAGCCCATGCACATAAGGGTGATGACTTAGTTATAGAATTCAGGAATGAGGCTGAAGAACTGCTTCTTAGAACATGCCCGCAACAAATGAGAACACGAAAAGGAGGTTACTGTGGATGACGTGTCTTGTTACTATAATAAAGTAGAATAGAGAGTGGGAACTATGAGCAAAGAGTCTTTCTTACAAAGTACTTAGTATACACAAAAGGAGGCACTACCAGAAAGAAAAGCAGAAAGAAAAGCAGAAAGAAAACTGGCTTAGGAAAAAAATTTTTTATAAGAGAACCAACAATTGCTAAGTCACAGGACAACAAAGAGATACTGAAGATACTGAGAATATTAAACACTGTGTCAGTTGGGATGCTTAACAATACAAAATTCAATATAACAGAACTGTGTTTGTGAAGTTCAATGGACTCACTTTACAGAAATTTTACCACTTGTTCATACCTGTGTCTGAATATCATCTCCTGTGACAATGTTTCCCACAGCCCGCAAAGCAGGAGAAACCACTTTATAATCATTATGCCTGCAACCATAAAAGAAAAAAAAAATGTTAGAGACAACAGTTCTATCCAAAATTCTTTTCTTTTGGGATGAAATTCAAAATAAGGAAGATGCGGTTCAATTTTGGAGCACAAAAGCCCCTTTATGATTATGGCTATTTAAGGAATCCACCATGGCAGCAGAGCTGACCATTACCTTAAAAAGCAATCATTCTCCTTATTTTTAAAGAAACTTCTTTTCTAGTAATCTTTACCAGGTACTTGAGCACTGAATTCCACACTTTTACTCTTTGCTACAGGGCCCCTTTCCCCCTTACTTGGTCTGGAGCTGCTGAGATGATCGGGAGGCACAGGCACTACACCTATTTCTCTACTTTAGCAAACTTCAAAATCCAAGTGAGATTCCCATCTCAAATTCTTTATTGTTACCACGAAACCTCAAGGCTGCCTTAATGGTCAAGAAAGCTTTCCATAAAGCCAGCTGTGTATGTGTGGGGACAGATATTGAGGACAGATACCATTGTTAACTCCTCCAAGACTGACCCTATTACTTGCTTCACAGTTAAGATCTAATGACAAAATGACGCATGTTGTAAACTTAAGACTGAAGGGACAAATGTTTCCCAGATTCTTTTCTTTTTGTTAACTTGTGACACTACTACACTGCTAGTCTACAATCAGTCTGTGATCACCTATATAACATACAAACCTGTTTTGTACATCGATTAATGTCATGTGGCTTATAACTTTACTATTTCACCATCATAGTGTGGATACATTTTCTTCTAAATATTAGCTAAAGATTTGGTTAATATAGTCTCAAATTATTTATGCCAAGAGTAAATCTTCCATGCTATCATCAAAAGCATTACAAAAATATGATCTAGTCTGGTTTAAGTAAGAAATGGCAATTTATCATAGCAATTTGCCTTTGATTTCTAGTACCTGGCCTCAGGCCTTCCAATGTGAGTGGAATAATACAAACAAACAAAGCTTTCCAAAACATTCTGCTCAAGGACTAATAATGGTAGAGGAATAGTACAGACTTCATTGGGTCTCAAAAGGAACTAAAAATGGCATCAGTATAAACAAGAGAGGCAAATGGCCAATGCATAATAAATCAGTAATATTTATAATCAACTAATACTATAGATGTGGAAAAATATAGTGTACTAGTTAGCATCAGCTGTTAACTTTTAAGTCTCACATGAAGGGCTGCCTGGATCAGAGTACACCATGCTGTGGCCAGGAGAGATGGTCTTGGCTGATGACTGATCATCAGGAGAGCAGGGCCCAGTCCACTGTAAACACCAACCCTACTGGTAAACTAGCTGAGCATGAGTTGAACAGCAAGACAGAACACGCCAGTAAGCAGCAGTCATCCAGTCTGTACTTAGTTACTTGCCTGGCTTCCCTCAGTGACAGACTGGACCTGGAAGTAAAAGTCAAACCCTTTCCTCTCCTCATCTAAGTTCACTTCTAAGACTTTGAGTCATGGCAAAAGGAAGGAAAACAACCTAGGAGAGCATCAGACACTTTCTTAAAGATCATCTTACATCAGAAGTTCCACAAGCCTCCTGCATACTCCTGCATCGATGACTGCTTGGATTTTATCATTGGGTCCGTCTGACAGGTATGAAAGGGCCCAGCAAGCATCAGCTAGTACATCAGTGTCACTGACAAACAGTAACCAAGAAAGGACATTCAGACAGGGAGAAACCTGGGGGGGGAAAAAAAGATGATTACAACTTCTGGAGTGAGTAAGACTCTCAAGAAGCCTACCAGACAGACCCTGAGTGAGTTATGGAGTGGTTTACAATTCTAGCGAGGCACTATCAAGTGTCTGAAGGACATTTCTATCTCTGGCAATGTAGTCAGTAGGTAATCAGTTTACTAAACTGAGTTAGTCAGAACACAAGGCAAATTATTTCAGGAAGAAAACTTTTATGCATTTATCCTTACAACAAGGAGGTAAAGAAACTTCCACAAATACTACAGCTGAGAACTTCTGTTGCAGAACTTTCTTATCCACAAAAACTGCTACAGCCCTAAAAGTAATAATAAACCTTCATACTGGCACTGAGAAATTACCCTAAATTAAAACAAAAACAAACTACCAAAAGCCATTTTCTATACAAACCAATACATTTTCTAACATTCTAAATAATTTTATCAAAAATTGTCTAAGCCAGGTGGTGATGACTCATGCCATCCCAGCACTCGGGAAGCAAAGGGAGGCAGACCTCTGTGAGTTCAAAGACAGCCTGGACTATGAAACAAGTTCTAGGACAGCCAAAGCTACAAGAGAAACACTATCTTAAAAAACAAAACAAAGCAAACAAAAACTCTTTTCTGAGAACACTAATATTTAAGAGCATTTTTACCTTAACAATTTCCCACATGCACAGTGTTTACCTTAGCAAATTCTGGAGGTGGGCTCTTCCCTCTACAGAGATTAGATAAAGCCCATACTGCATTCCGGGTCATGGTCAAGCGGTTTTGCTTTGAAAATAACCTACAAGTATAATGGTTCCATGGTAAGTCTTAAGATACTAATTGTCTATAAAGGAAATAATACTACTGATAAAGGATGTCCCTAGCTTTTCTCCAGAACAATAAAAATTAATTCCTTTCCTATATTATTCATTCTCTGAAAATAAACTTCACTAATTTTAATGTACTATTTCAGAATTTCAGTAAAAGACATTAACAATATAACAAGAAGAAACTTGCCGGGCAATGGTGGCTCACGCCTTTAATCCCAGCACTTGGGAGGCAGAGGCAGGCGGATTTCTGAGTATGTTCCAGGACAGCCAGGAATACACAGAGAAACCTTGTGTATTCCTTTCCTGAAAAAAACCAAACCAAACAAACAAAAAAACAAAACAAAAACAAAAAAACAAAAGCAAAATACCAAGAAGATACTTATGACATCCGCAGATGTAATAATTCTCACATATTCACTACTCAAAAGAAATAAAGAGAAGACACTTACTGCAGAAGAGGAGGGAGGATATTGCAGTCTAAGACATAGTCCCTGCACATGGTACTATCTCCAGCAATGTTGCCAAGAGCCCAGACTGCCTATAAAGGAATCATTCTTCAATAAAGTTGCATATTTTCATTCCCTCATAATTCTTTAAAAGAGATGCTGGCATACCACAGTAACATTTTACAAAATCATATAATAGTTCACCAACATTTTATATAAAGACTATTATTAACTCTTAAAATTGTTCATCAAGGAGTCAAACCAGTTCCTGGATTAGAATTAGAAATGATGTGACTATGTGGAACAAGTAAGAGGAACAATTGTTCCATTAAAGTAAAAGTTTTACTAGTAAAAGAAAACTTTTTCCAGTGCTGGGAATTAAACTCAGGATTTCACACAGGCTGAACAATTGCTCCCCCTATTAAGCTATACCCCCCAGACTGGAGGCAATTATTTTTAAAGGATCCTATCCTCGCTCGTAAGTAATATTTTATAGTCCTTTGCACAGAACAAGGATTTAAATGGCTTACTTGATAGATTAAAAATGTACTTCAGGTTGCTTTTAGTAGAACACTAACTGTGCAACCGAAATAAAAATATAGAGATGTTTATTAAACTTGTGAAAGTTTAATAAACAATGGTTTCATAGGTGTACATGCCATACTGTACACTTTTATAAGAATCCCATGGTTGGAAGGGAAATACTAGAGGATTTATTTTTCCTATTTAAACAAGCTATGGATCTCTGTGATGGAGTAAGCTCAGTGAAGCTGGGTGTGACTGGGACAGTGTGAGCTCTTTCATCTGTATGATGCTGGGGTCTTACCTGCTCCTGGACATCTTCAAACTCTGAGCTAAGCAACTCGATGAAAATAGGCACAGCTCCTGCCTGAATCACATTCCGGGTCTGAAGAGAGTTTCCTGAAGCAATGTTTGTCAGGACCCACGCTGATTCAAACTACAAAGACAAAAGTTTCATTAACTTACTAAAATTTAGAAGGTTATTTATATAAAGCAATACAATATTTTGCACATTAAAAAAAAGTCTGAAATTAGACTGGAACTATTATTGGCATATTGTAAATACCATGTTCATCTAAAAAAATTTCCAGAATATCTCAGTCTATAAAGGAATAATCAAAGGTATCTAACATTTCAGACCAAAGTATAGTTACCATGAAACCACAGGGAAAAAATGTACTTCCTAGGTTGATAGGTATGATCTCTAATGAAAGGAACAAAATGACAAATATACTTCTATACAGTTAACACACCATTTCATTAAAGAGTTAAAAGGGAATAAATAATTTACATACATATTATACACATAATCTCTGGACAACGGGAAATGACCTGGAGCTCTCTATGTAGACCTCACTGGCCTTGAAATCAAGAGGTCTGCCTGCGTCTGCCACCCAAGTACTAGGATTAAAGACAACTGCCAATATGCCCAGCTAAAGGTAAGTTTCTTATAAGAAAATGAAAAGGGGGAGAAGGAGAAAGATGAAGAGGTGGTGGCAGAGTTGAACGGAGTAAAAGTTGATCTAGTATTATAGCACTGGCAAGTAGAAATGAAGTTATTGCCAACAACAATTACAGCATGTTACAAATTTCAAAGATCCCTAATTTTCTCTTTAGCTTAATACTAAGAAATCAAAAATGAATATATCCCTATATTCAATCAAGACCACTGAATTTTAGGTTAAATCCTTCTACCATTCTCTATTCTTTAATGAATAGTGCATGTAGTAGAAAAAAAAATGTCTCATTTCTATTTAGAGGTATAACTTTGAATAAGAATATCAGTTACGGGGTTGGTGAGATGGCTCAGTGGATAAGAGCACCCGACTGCTCTTCCAAAGGTGCAGAGTTCAAATCCCAGCAACCACATGGTGGCTCACAACCATCCTTAACAAGATCTGACTCCCTCTTCTGGAGTGTCTGAAGACAGCTACAGTGTACTTACATATAATAAATAAATAAAAAATAATAATTTAAAAAAAAAAAAGAAAATCAGTTACATGTCATCAAAAATATACTTATGGATATTTTCAGAGATTTAAATCAACTGTCATAGAGATTTAAAAGGCAACTGTCATAGGGAAAATTAAGCTGTCAATCATTGAATGCAGCAGAACAAATCCATGTGACTGATAGTAAATTTACAGAAGAGAGAAACCTATGTGTTCTTTCTTGTCTCTTATGGGTTCTTTGATTTGCTTATTTTTAAGAGTAATGTGATGACCAGTAAAGGGTTGATTATGTATGATGATCTGATTTGGTCTATAGTCGGGAAAATGTCACCAGAA
This sequence comes from Mus pahari, assembly GCF_900095145.1. Lineage (NCBI taxonomy): Eukaryota > Metazoa > Chordata > Mammalia > Rodentia > Muridae > Mus > Mus pahari. The sequence continues at coordinate 31,027,486 of NC_034601.1, read as the reverse complement.
TTAAAAGGCGGCCAAAGACACTCTGAAAGCAGGAATGTTTGGCTAGTACTATATTACATACATGCAACTACATCAATAAAAACTGGGAGGTTGGGAGGATAAAAAAATTAAAGCCAAAATATCATAGGGGAAAAAAAGCACTTCATATATTTATCTGTAATTAAATTATTAATTAAAGAAATGTATAAACTATTTTCAATCTCTCTGAAACATATACATAGAAATTTCATTTGCTTTTAGTTCTACTACCTAGGGAAGGTTCAAACAGCGTCCCACATGATTTATCCTATAGAGGAGGGGTTTGCCTAAAATGTAGTTTATATAACCCACTATTTAAAATTAATTGGTCAGGGGCTGGAGAGATGGCTCAGGTTAAGAGTCCTGTCTGCTCTTTCAGAGGTTCTAAGTTCAAACCACAAGATAGCTCACAACCATCTATAAAGAGATCTGATACCCTCTTCTGGTATGCATGCATATATGTATCAGAATATTGTATACTTAATAAATGAATCTTTAAAACTAATTGGTTAAGGGCTAGAGAGATGGCTCAGCGGATAAGAGCACTGACTGCTCTTCTAAAGGTCTTGAGTTCAAATCCCAGCAACCATATGGTAGTTCACAACCATCCATAATGAGATCTGATGCCCTCTTCTGGGTATCTGAAGACAGCTACGGTGTGCTTGTATATAATAAAGAAATCTTTAAAACAAACAAACAAAAAAAAAAACCTAATTGGTTAAAACACAAGTCAAATGATGTAAGAAAGTAGCAGAATGTCCTATCAGAAAGCAAGCTCAAAGTTCAAAAATTAAGGGCTGGAGAGATAGCTCAGTGGTTTAGAGCACTGACTACTCTTCCAGAGGTCCTAAGTTAAACTCCCAGCAACCAGAGGGTGGCTCACAAGCATCTCTAATGGGATCCAACGCCCTCTTCTAATGTGTCTGAAAAGAGCAAGAGTGTACACACATGCATAAATAATTAAAAAAAAAAAAAAACAGTTCAAAAATAATTACTATAGAGTTCAAGTCAAAAGAGGTTGAACACTCTAAGGTAAAGTGATCTGGAAAGAACAGTCCTATCTGGATAATACAAATCCAAGAGAAAAACCACTGCAGCCAGATTTTGATGAAAATCACACCAATCAATCCCATCATTAACTGCTGTCAGGGTTCATACTGCTGGCTTAGTTTAACATCAAAGGTTTCTGGGAAAATAAGATTCAAAAACCTACTCGGATAAATAAAACAGAAAAACAGAACTGCAATGATGATTAGAAAAATGGAAAAGTGATCAACAGCTGAACATGGGTGGTAAATAAGATAAGCCTGTGAAAGAGCTAATGTGCCAGTTACGCTTATATCCATTACACAATCATAATGGTAGCCATCTTTGAATGCAAAAAAAAAAAAATATTCCGGGATGAAAATTAAAATGAAAATAAAAAGTAGTTTTGGATGCCGGGCAGTGGTGGGGCACCCTTTAATCCCAGCACTTGGGAGGCAGAGGCAGGTGGATTTCTGCGATCAAGGCCAGCCTGGTCTACAGAGTGAGTTCTAGGACAGCCAGGGCTACACAGAGAAACCCCGTCTCAAAAAAAAAAAAAAAAAAAAACCCGCCCCTATCCCCCCCTAAAAAGTAGTTTCGGTATTTATTAAAATGAGGTGCAGCCATGTATGTAGGGGATATGAAATGAGCAAGACAGAACTCACTTCAGGAATGTAAGCCTGCTAATGTCAGCCACTATCAAATGTAGGTAAATTTTTTTTTAAGCTTGGATGTGAGCTACCTAGATGTCATTTCCTCATAGTCTGTACTACAAGCTCCATTTCACTAAGATAGGAAGTCTTCAATATTTCAGCCTTGGAGCCAGGCGTGGTGGCGCACGCCCTTACTCCCAGCACTCGGGAGGCAGAGGTAGGTGGATTTCTGAGTTCGAGGCCAGCCTGGTCTACAAAGTGAGTTCCAGGACAGCCAGGGCTACACAGAGAAACCCTGTCTTGAAAAACCAAAAAAAAAAAAAAAAAAAAAAAAAAAAAAATCAGTCTTGGATGCTAGGTAAGAGAGAGAGGTTGTGAAACAGGAAAGCTCAGAACTAATGGTGACTACAAATACATGAAAAGACGACGGAAACAGTAACGATAACGACTTGAGGAACTGTATTAACTCAAGAGAACAATAAACTGAAAAGTGAAAGGGAGTAAGTTTCTAAGAAATATTATCACTAAAAGTAACAAAATCATTACAGCCTTAGCTTTCTCTATGCTGTCGTATTCTTAGCAGCCCAAATACTGCACCACAGAAAACAGCCTATTGTGTAGCTGCAACTGCATATAAATTATTATCCACTGATGTTTTGCACAGGAACTTGCTAAATAAGAACTGATTGCTACAACTGCAATCTGTGCTCTTCAGGTTTGAGTTTTCTCTCTGTCCTCTTTCTGAGTCTCTACCTTCTGGTGCTCAGTTCCTTTAATAAGGAAAATGAGAATCCAAAGCTGAAGTACTTCTGACCTCCTATCAAGTTTCCCACTCCAGGTTGAGGTACGCCTGGCTCCCTTTCTCCATTTGGATCAGGACTCTGTTGCTGGCCACTTTGCCGGTTCCACTCTGGTTCCTAGCAAATGCCAGGCTCACCTGGAGAGCAAGTGAAAAGAAAGGCTCACATCAGAAAAATAAACCCAGGTTATCAAACTCTGCAGAGAAGAGCACCTGAGGTTCTGAGCAACCCTCCAGGAAAGGTAGAGATCAGTGAAGACGGGAGGGGAAGAGGGTGAGGCTTACTGCAGTTTATCATACTAAGTTTCCAGAGGGGACAAGAGAGTCAAGAAAGGGGAAAAACTAGGTCAACTTCATTCAAATTTGCAACTTTTGGAGGAGTGTCATCTAATGTTTAGAAGCAGGAAGCAATTTATCTAGATGTTTTTATATAAGCTTTGACAGCACAGTGTCTCAGTATTACAGAAGATAGTATGAATATGCTAGTCCTGAACTCAAACAAGTGAGCCCACAGACATCTGTGAGAGCAGACCAGTGCACGCCAAGGTCAGAGGGAGTTACTAAGCTTGACCATACTCTTAAGCTAAGTAACTAAGAAATTCCACAATCCTAGATGCTACCCAAATTCACCTCCAGTTTGAATGGCAAGAGAATAACTGGGTAGTGATGTCAAAACAGAGGTATTTTTAGCTCCCTTATTTGAGATACTCTACTGGTTTGAGTAGAGAAAACGGTAGTAAAGTTCACTAAAACTCAGTTGTTTGGCTATGGGATGAAAAAAATTAAATGTGGTCCTGGAATTTATTATTGAACCATGCAATTTCCTTTGTGCCATGTACTACCAGTCTCTTTTTGAAAGAGAAATGGCAAAAATCTTATCCAAAGACAAGCTATTCATTCACATCTTGAGAAAGCAGGCAGGTATAAATATGCTACCTTATATTTAGTGCTCTCCAAAAGCCACAAAGCTTTCCAGAATACATCTATTTATTTGAAGCCATAGCACAGAGCAAGTATGTCTCCCTGACATACTTAAATCTCGTTCTGCTTTAGAAGTGATGGGTGTTACGCAGTATTCACACTAGAGAGAATAGTATGCTGTGCTTCACACGCAGAAGGAAAGCTAGAGACGACAAGCACAAACACTAGCCTGGTTACCTCTCAGTCGTAGAGAGTTAAGGCAAAAGTTTATGAAGTGGTCACTTGAGAGGAATCATTTTTTAGTCTCTGATCCCAATTACTAATCTGGGTAAGGGTGGAATCTAGAAATTTAGATAAAAGCAAATCAGAACTTTTAAAGACATGCAACTGAACTCTAACCAATTATGAATCACAAAATGTTACAGGACTTTATGTGTCGGCCAGGCAAGGGAACTGTATGTGAACACACTACACTGCGTATAAAGTGCCGGGGAAGGTAGGGACAGGGAGATTTGTTTCTCAAGGTTTATCATTTTAAGTCTAGAAGACCCTGCCTTATTTTGTTAGTGTATTTGTGGGCCTCTGTAATCATCTAAAACTAAAAACTGCCAATCCGATGGTGTAACTGGTACTATTCAACTGTACTCATTCCCAGAGACTGGGGAGCAACATTTTTATAATTAACAAAATGGCTATCTTCCCTACCGCCCTTTCCCACAACCCATTTCTAATGATAAACTGCAGTAAACTCCTCTTTTGGTCCCTCTTGGCAGGTTGCTTAGGGGCTCAGGCTCTGTTCTCTGCAGTGTTGGTTGTCTGGATTTCCTTTTTTCTGAGAAAATCTCTCTTTCCTTGCTCTCAGTGTAAACATGATTTTTCAACTGTCTGGCGATTCTGGTCTTAAATGGAGACCAGAATTATAATCCAGGAGGCAGCAAGCAAAACAGAATCTTAATTCAAATAAACAAAGGGATTGGCAAAGGTCAAACTGGAGAAGAAAAACTGATAGGACAGAGAAGTACTCTACCTTTTCTGGATTTCTTCCTTCTCCTCTAGAAGAAATTCACCACTGTAATAAAGATGTAAAATAAAGAGAAAAGTGGAGCAGAAAGAGAGAAAATATCAAGACAAAGCATTAAGACTCAAGAGTCATCTGCAATGGCCTAGCCAGTAAGGAGCCAGGGACATAGAATGCCACTTATAAAATGCTTCTCGTCATGAGTAGACAGAGGTGGGAATTAACCTTATTATTGGCAAGTATTTCTCCCATCTTGTGATCTACTTGTGATTTAACCAAATTTTATACCTGTAGGATATCTCTAAAAGGTTTGAGCCCTTCTTTAGTGAGAACTTATGGGTTATAGGTATTTGTCAATAATTCAGATAGTAAAGGAATCCTACACATACCAAGGATGTATAGCTACTGAACAATCAAAATAGTAGCAAAAGTTTAGCTTGACTCTAAGAATAAAGTAGTATTTTTAGAATTCCAGATACTCAAAGACTGTGAGCTTGATAGCTGGCCCCTTATACTGTGAAAATTATTCAATCCTAAGGCAGTAAACTCTCTGTACATTATAAGATTAAAGCACAAAGTTCTCATGGTAAAGTTTCTCTGTCAGAACTTCTGGTGTAGGAGGGGGATAAGTTAAGACCAGGTCTGAGTACTGAGTTTCTGGGCCAGTCCATGTTATGTATACCATCTTGAGAAGGCTAACAAATAGTGTGTCTCTTGTCCAACATGTCTCTCTCTCAAAACTTTACACAGTTTCATAGGCTCCTCTTATGCAGACTCCTACTGCTAAAATTCAAATAAGATACAAATTCTGTGATTATCAACTATGACCTACATAGTTTTAACAAACTTATGCAAGGTAGTTATCACCAATACCACTTTAAACAAACAAGCCTTCATATAGATTAAAATAAGTAACTCATAGACAAAAAGTTTTCTAGAAAAAACAAAGTTCTACAACAAGAAATGAAAATATCCGCACCTGTAGTGTACAATTTTCTTTTCGTTTGAGGAACTCCACAAACCTGGCCACTACTCCTGGTGTGTTGATGACTTCATCAATAGGAGGATTAGGTTCTGTTTCCCCATAAAATAAAATAAAATAAGAGATCTCAATATAATGACTTTATAGATCAAAGTTAGTCATAATACCCCTCTCTTGATTCCCTGACCATCTCTCATATTAAAATCTATCCCCCAAAAAAAGGTTAAAATTGAGTTTGGTCAAGTTACAGGACAGCCTTTGTGCTACAATAAAGCCCTATGTTTTTGTTATGATTTAATTAGTTAAATGTTGATTTGGAAGGAAGGAGTTTTGGTAACATGTCCTTTGCTTGGTTCAACCTTTTTTGGGGGGATGGGGGGGTGGGGGGTGGGGTTTCGAGACAGGGTTTCTCTGTATAGCCCTGGCCGTCCTGGAACTCACTTTGTAGACCAGGCTGGCCTCGAACTCAGAAATCCACCTGCCTCTACCTCCCAGGTGCTGGGAGGTTCAACATTTTTTATCAACACTCACACACAGCAAGCTTGGTAACACTAAAAATATACTAGTTAATATTCTGAATTACAAAAACAATGTTTTAAAAAGGAGGAATAAAATTAAAGCAACCTCTGGTTGGTTGGTTGTCAGTACAAGAGATAAATTGTAGACTGCAAGCAAGCAGTCTACAATTAAGTTACTTCTAGAGCCACAACAGCTGATTGTTTTTATTTATATTTTAAGATGTGGTCCTTCTATATTACCCAGATCAGCTTTAAATTCTAAGACTCCCACCTCAACCTCCTAGAGTGGTAGGCAAGTCCACAACCATCTTAACAACTACATATTTTTTGGACCTATTTTAAATTTACTTATTTATTTCTGTTTGTCTCTCTGTGTAGACACACTGGCATGGCACATGTGTGTTAGTCAGAGAATAACCCACCGGAGTTGGTTCACATCATGTGGGTTCCAGAGATCAAACTCAGGTCAGCAGTCTAGGGGCCTGGTACCTTTATCAGCCCAATGGCCTAGCCACTGTCATTGTCTAAAGACTTTTTTAAAAATTCTGTTATGTTTATTGCCCTGATTAAACTGTCAACTAAACAGAACCTAGAATTTCATCTGAAACATTGCCCACATCAGATTGACCTGTTGGAGAGTATCTTGTTAATTGATATATGGGGATCCTGCTCACATGATACATAGCACTGTTCTCTAGGAAGGGAAGGTGGTCCTGAACAATGTGAAAAGCAAGCTTAACATAACAAGCCTGCTGCCAGCCAGCAGGAGGGACCCCATAGCCACGTGCCACACTCTTTTTTTGTTTGTGTTTTTTGGCATGAAACAGCAAAGCAGGACTGCCTGCCTTCAACTCCTCCCTTTACTTCTTTCTACAATGAACTGTAGGCTGCAGTGACTTAGCCCCCATTAAGTGTTGCACATATGAACACTTGGTCCTGAGCTAATGACTATTTGAAAGGATTAGAAGGTGTGGCCTTGCTGAGGACAGGCATTTGAATGGTGAGGTATAAAACGCATCATGTGTTCTCTGCTTCTTCTCCATGGTTTGAGATGGGAGCTCTCAGCTACTGCTCTAGTCTCCCGCTGCACACTCTCCCTCCATCATCATGGGTTCATCTGGACTTGTAAGACCCAAACAAGTTCTTCCTAAACAAAGTCTTAGCACAGCAATAAAAAAGTAACTAAATCATATAAGCCCTTTGTCCCTAAGTTGCTTTTGATCAAGTTTTGACAAAACAACAAAAATCTAAATCATTTAAAACTACAGTTCAAGAAAAGTTTCTTTGCTAAAAAAGTCAGATACATAACTATGCCATAACCACTACTGTTCTCTTAAACTGACATTGAAATGGATAGTCTTCTCAGGACAAAAAAGCAAATCTCTTGCTATCAATTTCAGTAATAAACATATTAAAGTAAACATTCTAGTTATTACATTTTAAAGAAGGAACCTGGCAAACAAGAATACATGTAGGAAAGCAATGGTCATAAAATGCCTTTATATGGAAAAACCATGCCCATGCTAAAAGCGGGCATGACACAGAATTTTAACTGTCATACTAAATAACACTTCTTTTGTTTTTTGTTTTTTAAGTACATTGGTGTTCTGCCTAGAACAGGAACTACAGACAGTTGTGAGCTGCCATGTGGGTGCTGAGAATTGAACCCGGGTCCTCTAGAAGAGTAGCAAGTGCTCGTAACCACTGAGCCACGTCTTCAGTCCTAAATACCACTTCTTTTATGTGTTAAGTTACAATGGTCAATTTTTTAATGCAGTTATCTCAAGATATAAATACTTTTAATAACATGATTTTAAACAACCATAATTTAATAGTATGGTTCATTATTTATTATCAGCATTTTAATACTACTCAGAATTATTTTTACCAACCCAGAGTAACAAGTACTATATACCAATTCATTCTAATTACAATAAAAAGAATTTATCCCATTCCATTAAAAATCTATACTTAACTTTCAGTGGTAAAATGCTAACACTTAAATCACTAATGACCATTCAAGTAATTTTTTTATAAAAAGCAGAGCTTTTCAACTTAATTCACCATAAGCCATTATTACTTACTATGACAATTCCCAAATGAAAGTAATGTTCCTTTCTGATAAGATCCCAAAAATAAGAAAGGAAGTATTTCTACTTCTACAACATACTCCAAAGGAAAGCACAGGGAAAGCCTGTAGAGGAGAGAGTGTGGACAAGAAATCGTTTATGTACAAGACTTACCTTTTGAAAGTAGTTTCCTAAACTTCTGTGTTGCAGAGAGCTGCTGTTCTGGGCTATTCGAGAATATCATATCAGTCATGTCAGAGGTTATGACACCCCCCTGGATCATAGACAAAGAGCAAATACAACACATTATTAACCTCAGGTCAGTGGAAAGATAACATAAAATGCTATCAAATTAATAACACATTTTCAAAAGTTATACAAGTACATAAAAACCTTTAACTCCAAAGCCTCATAAGAGCGAGGGGAGAAGAGGGGAG
>NC_034601.1:30996691-31018970 GCF_900095145.1 Mus pahari | reverse complement strand
GGGGAGGGGAGGGGAGGGGAGGGGAGGGGAGACAAGAAAGACAGACCAGCCAGACAGGAAGGCGCTGATAGTAAGAAAGCCGTTTAAGTAGTAAACACTGAAGAAGACACGTTATCATTGTTCACGTAGCTCAGCATATGGCTATTATTGCTACCAAAACTAAATATAAAAAATTTAAAGGTTGAATAGGAGAGATGGCTCAACAGTAAAGAGCACTGGCTGTTCTTCCTGAGGACCCAGATTCAAGTCCTAGCACTGAAAAGACAGTTCACAACCACCTCCAGTTCAGAGGGATTGCCATTTCTCTTCTGGGCTCCCTGGGCACCAGGAACCCAAGTAGTATATAGGCATACAAACAGACAAAACATTCACATGCATAAAATACAAAATTTAAAGTTCTTTTTCATGACCTCTAAATCTAAAGCACCTGTTCCACATATCTGTTATATCAGTCATTTCTGTTCTATTCTTTTAATTTATGAGACCAGGTAGCATGCATCTCAGGCTGGCCTCAAACTCTCTGTTTAGCCAAGGGTAACCTTGAACTTCTGATCTTGCCACCAATTCCTGAGCGCCACCAGACCAAATTTATGTGGGACTGGGGATTGAACCCAAGGTTTTATAGGTAAGCACTCTGCTACCTAAGACATCCCATAGCCCCAGCCTATTTAATCACATACCAAACTCCTATCACTAATAGGTAGTTTCCCTAGTTATTTGTTAATATCTGGGCTTCCAGATTAGTATAATCTTCTTGATACCCAGTAACCCTGTCTTTTGTGTTTATTTTTTCCAACAGATGTATAGAGATATAAAATTGTACAATTAATAGGGAAGCATTAAGTATTTCTATGCACATTAACCACTACTACTGATGGTTATCAGTCAAGAAATGTTCAACTAATACTTAGTAAAGGAGGTGGCAGTGATCTTGCAGAAACTACAGATTCTAACCAATGCCAAATTCAAAACTTGAGTCTGACTCCTGAACAAGTGTTCAGGGTCTGGAGAGATGGCTCAGCGGTTAAGAGAACTAACTGCTCTTCCGAAGTTTCTGAGTTCAATTCCCAGCAACCACATGGTGGCTCAAAACCATCTGTAATGAGATCTGATGTCCTTGTCTGTAGACAGCTGCAGTGCACTTATGTATAATAAATAAATAAATCTTTGGGCTGGAGAAAAAAGAAAAAGTGAAGACAGCTACAGTGTACTTACATATAATAAATAAATCTTTAAAAAAAAAACATAAGTGGACCTGGTTTTTAAATAAAGATAAAATACTTTAAAAGAAAAAAAAAACATAAGTGTTTAAGGGACTACAAGTCTTCATACATGCAAAATATGTACACCTATGTGTACATAATAGTGTTATATATAGTAAACAGTTATCTTTTTCCTTTTTATATACCCTCACTTTCAGATTTATATGATCGTATTTAAGTTACAGGACATCAAGAAGAGTGAACATTACACAAAGATTTTTTTTTTTTAAAGATTTATTTATTTATTATATGTAAGTATACTGTAGCTGTCTTCAGACACTCCAGAAGAGGGCGTAAGATCTTGTTACGGATGGTTATGAGCCACCATGTGGTTGCTGGGATTTGAACTCTGGACCTTTGGAAGAGCAGTCGGGTGCTCTTACCCACTGAGCCATCTCACCAGCCCTACACAAAGATTTTTGCATCCTCTCCTAGGAAGAAGGCTAGTTACACAAAAGCTATACCATTTTAGATGAAAGCATGTCTTCCTTATCTTTATTTGAAGCTTCATATGGTTTAAAAAGTGTATGTATGCCTAATAAGGAGTAGATTCTGATACTAATTTTATGTGTCAACCAGGTTACCTAGACAAATATTAGTCTAAATGTTACTCTGCAAGTATAGATGTGATTAATATTTAAATCAGGACATCTAAATAGAACAGATTATGATTGCTTCTCCTAATGTGGGGTGAAATTAATTAGCTACAGGTCTTTTAGATTGAAGTTTCCAGAAAGGAGAGGATTCAGTCTCAGAATACAACAATACTTCACGAGTTTCCAGCCTGCTGACCTGCCCTCCAAACTACTTGGTTGCCAGCTCCCATCATAAAGGCCCTCCCTCCCTCTCTCCCTCCCTTTCCCAGCCCCTCTCCATGGTTCTTTCTCTAATAAACTCTGAATAACACATCTAGGACACTATATTCTGAAGAGATGACTGAGAAATTAAGAGCTCTTGAAGAAATACCCAAGTTCTGGTCCTAGAATGCACATTGGGACACTCACAAGTACCTATAACTCCCACTCTAGGATATCTGATGCTCATTCCTGGCCTCCTTAGATACAAGTATGTACTCGCACAGAGCGAGTTTTAAAACCAACACTACTACACTCACTTAGTATCCCTTTTAGTAGTTGGAAAGACAGACTGCCTATCTCTGTGTCTTTTTTCAGTGTCACTCTGGCTGGCCTTGAACTCACTCTGTGGACCGAGCTTGCCTTGAACTCAAGAAATCTGCCTGCCACACCAGAGTGCTAGGATTAAAGGTATGCACCAGACAGATCTTCTAAAGGCCTGAGAAAGATTTATGGCAAACAGATTAAAATGTTGGCCACAATTTCTGTTTGAGGAAAATCCAATCCCTCTTAGCCTAGGCAAACTGTAACATTTCCCACAGAAGTTTTACCAACAATCTCTTAATACATTCCCATCAAATTAATGCTTGAGACCATCATTTGTGGGGCTTGGATGCAGCTCATTGGCCGAGCTATTCTGGTATACACAAGTTCATAAGTTCATCGATAAGATACAAAAGTGTTCCAATTGTTTTCTAATGAAAACTGGATGGATATAATTACTACTACTCAGAGATAAATACTATTAGCATTCTGAAATACTTCCTTAGTTATAGCTACTATACATACATAAACCTATATAAACCTATATATATATATAGGTTTAGCACTCATCCATGTCTTTATACATTTTTTAAAATTTTTATCCATTTATACTTGACAATGACCTCCTATTAGGAAAATAGTCTGTCTTCCAAACTGTGGTCTACATTGAGTTATGCTTTATTTTGTAGTATGAATATGACTTGAATTTATTTTGAGACACGTATGCGACTTTGGGCCCATTTTCTTTTCATCTTTCAATTTTAACTGTTTCAGTGTTATATGATCAGAATGGTACATTAGTGAGCCTGTGTTATCTGTGGTTTACTTTGGAGTTCTCAATTTATTTTTATGAAACAGATACAATTGGTCAGTGTGTCATCACTTCATCCTGAGGTACCAATCTCAACCTAAGCTGCATCATGGACACTTAAGCTTCTCTCTGTTCAGAGTTCATTCTCCTCAGATAAGTTTCTTTCTTTTGGGGGGAGGGGGGTTTGGGAAGGAGGGTTGAGACAGGGTTTTTCTGTGTAACCCTGACTGTCCTGGAATTCGGTTTGTAGACCAGGCTGGCCTCAAACTCAAAGATCTACCTGCCTCTGCCTCCCACGTGCTAGGGGGTTATAGGCATGCACCACGAATTTATATCTAAATTTATATCCAAGTAAGTTAAAAAACATGAACTCTTAACTATTATTGTCTCATAAGTTCAGGCCTTATCTGCTTCAAGATTTATTTATCAGAATATAAAACTCAAATGCCATTTTACCACAGAATGCACAGTTCTTAAAACAATGATATAAAAAAAAAAAAAAAAAGAGTGAAGTTCCAGTGAAATGAGGTGCAAGTCTTACATAAATGCATCATTACCAACTGGAAGGCCAACCTCAACAGTCTACAAAAGATGTAATTCTAACCATTGTATCCTGGCACAGGCAAAACTATGGAGAGAATAAAATAATCAACAGCTTTGTGTGTGTGTGGGGGGGTGATAAATAGAGGAGTTTTAAGGCAGTAAAGCTGTGTATGATCCTACTAAGTGAGGACCCAAAAGTAAACAAACCTCAGGCCTCAGGCTCCAGGTGAGAAGGTATGTTAACAGCAGCTCATTAACTAAGCTATCACTCTGATAATTGGGCTAAGGAAGGGAGAGGCTGTAAACGTAGGTAGTCAGAACAGTACAAAGAAACCCTGTGCTTTTGTTTTGGTTTGGTTTTTGCTTTTTATTTTTTTACTGTTTTGCTATGAAGCTAAATGGTCTAAAAACTTCACTCTATTAAAAATTCCAGGGCTGGAGAGATGGCTCAGCGGTTAAGAGCACTGACTGTTCTTCCAGAGGTCCTGAGTTCAATTCCCAGCAACCACATGGTGGCTCACAACTATCTGTAATGGGATCCAATGCCCTCTTCTGGTGTGTCTGAAGAAAGCAACAGTGTATTCACATAAAATGAATAAATAAATCTTTAAAAAAAAAAAAAAAGAAAAGAAAAAAAAATTCCAGAAGGAAATTATACTCTGTCAAATCTAAAAAGAACCTTCTTTGTTACATAACTGGAGAGCTACGTAGTGACATAAAACACAATAGTGTACCTCACACCACCATTTGTAAAGGAAAAAGGGAAAACATCTGTTTTCTTTCACACAGAGGTTCTCATAAAGAATAAATAATAAATGAGTATTAGTGACTACCAGAAGATATTTGGCGACTGAAATGGCAAATACAAAAAAAAAAAAAAAAAAGCCATATACAGGGCTGAGGTGTGGCTCAGAGGCAATGCTGTTTGTCTAGCCTAAAAAGGCTGATTAGTTAGATCTCCAGCACTACAAAGATGTATTTTATTAGACTATATTAACAGCTCAAAATAGGGGGCTGAAGAGATGGCTCAGCGGTTAAGAGCACTTGCCATTCTTGCAGAGTACTTGGGTTCAATTCTTAGCACCAACATGGCAGCTCACAACCACCTATAACTAACGCTAAATCCAAGGGATTCAGCACCTTCTTCCAGCCTCCAGGGGCTTCAGGCACACACATATATGCAGGCAGAACTCATACACATAGGGTAATAAATATATCTTTAAAATATACAGACTTGCCATGCAGTGGTGGTACAGGCCTTTAAGCCTAGCACTTGGGAGGCAGAGGGAGATAGATCTCTGTGAGTTCGAGCCCAGCCTGCTCAACAGAGTGAGTTCTAGGACTGTCAGAGCTACAGAGAAACCCTGTCTCAAAAAAACAGAAATAAGCCGGGCATGGTGGCGTATGCCTTTAATCCCAGCACTTGGGAGGCAGAGGCAGGCGGATTTCTGAGTTCGAGGCCAGCCTGGTCTACAAAGTGAGTTCCAGGACAGCCAGGGCTACACAGAGAAACTCTGTCTCGAAAAAAAAAAAACAAAAAAACAAAAAAACAAAAAAACAGAAATAAGAAAAAAAAAAAGAGAAAACGTACTAATTGCTCATTATAAAGGGATCTAATGACATTTTCATAAATGCATAGCATATTTTATATAATTAAAATTATTTTATTATATATAATGCCCAGAAACTCAGCAGATTTGAGTACCTGTATTTTCTGTACCTTTTATGCAACACCCAAAACTATCTAATACTTCTGATACAGAATCTAGTTTTCCAAATGCACAACTCCGGGGAGGGTACACATGCCATAGGTGCATGTGGTGGTCAGGACAGAGGGAATCAGTTCTCACCTCCACCTTATGAGTCAGAGTGCCCTGGAAGTCACTGAGCCACCCTGTCTTTCTGAACTTCCTCCTACGATGTACTTTCTGTACCGCACACACCCTTCACTGTATACATTATCGAGTACAATGAGATGTTTCAACACATGTGTTTTACAGTTTTGTTTTGTTTTTGAAACAGTATCTGTAAGGCCAACGAGGGCCTGGAACTCTCTATCCTCCTTCTTCAGACTCCCTAGCACTGGGATTACAGACAGACATCACCATGCCCAATTTACTTAACCTTTCTATTAATCTGGAAGGGAAAACAAAAAACAAAAAAACAAAACAAACAAACAAAAAATATCTCTTACCTTCATCATAATACCAAAGAGTTTTTTATTATCATACTTACTGGTGCCATCTCCATGTTATTTATCTGGGCCTCATGAAAGCCACCATCAGACATAACTTCTTCTTCTGTTTCTTCTTCTGCTGTAGCAACATTTCTTCTCTTGAATAACTGAAAAGTAAAAGACTGTTAGTCATATAATTTTAACACAAGAGAATTCAGCACCTGTTCTACCACATTATCTATACCAGTACCCAAGAGCATAAAACTTAACCAAGAAAAACCTAATATTGCATGACATAAATGTGATGACAATGACAATGATGATTACGTCAACAACCCACATGGATGAAAACAACTTTTTGTGCATGTTGGAGCCATCACCCTCAACACTTGGTGAGAAACAGCACAAGGCAGTCTTAGCAGTTCTTCAGGAAAAAATGACAAAGACACTATTAGAATGATTCAATACTTCATCTTAAAAACCTTCAAGGATAGTATATTGAGGTTTCTAGAGTTGCCAATCTCTAGGAATCAATGACAGTAAAGGATGACTATATGAACAGTATCTTTTAGAGTATCATTAATTTTCTGAGGCAACACTTTATGCTGTCTAAGTCTTCAAAACCTACTACTAAGCTTGTACCACTCATCACAATTTGAACTAGCTACAAATTAATTGTAACAAGTGGCCACCATACTGTACAATCAGCTCAAAAATTTAGGAATTCAGGGAGATAATAAAAGCAGTGATAGATGCAACTAGAACCTGAAGCTCTACAGAACACACTTTCAACATTACTGGTTCAGGTGATGTCAACCACCTATGCGACTAGGGATAAGTAATTCATAAAATGCTTAGAATGGAGCTGTGCACTCATGATATAGAAGCATGGAGATCTTAGTGAGTTCAAGGCCAGCCTACCTTCACAAAAATGCTTAGACTGGTACCTGATACAGCAAATACTCAAGAGTTAACTATTATCCACACTGCAAAATATTAATTGGTTCAGTTCACTAATTGAGAGCTGTATAGTCATTTAACAAAAAATGATACTAATTTTCCTTGTATAGTCAATAAAATTTGCAAACTAAAAAATGTGACTTTTAGGGCTGGAGAGATGGCTCAGTGGGTAAGAGCACCCGACTGCTCTTCTGAAGGTGCAGAGTTCAAATCCCAGCAACCACATGGTGGCTCATAACCATCCATAACAAGATCTGACTCCCTCTTCTGGAGTGTCTGAAGACAGCTACAGCATACTTACATATAATAAATAAATAAATAAATCTTTAAAAAAAAAAAAAAGTGACTTTTATATAAGACAGAGAAAAGTGACAGAGTAAGACTTTTCTATGCCTGTAACTTCAGAAATAAAACCCTGTTGTGGCAGGTGTAGTGGCACACACTTTAATCCCAGCATACAGGACACAGAGGAAAGCAGAACTGCTCTATGTAGACAATTCTAACCCATCCAGGGCTACACAGGCTACATAGCCAGGGCTTACAAAAAAAATAAAGAGATAAAAAGGGAAGCGGGGAGGGGAGGTAAAGGGTAAGGGAAGGAAATAAATTACAAGGAAGGAAAGAGATGCAGACTCATAAAGTATTACCAACACTCAGAAATGAAGCACATCAGAATAGTTTAAAAATAAGAAAAGAGAAATTAAGACCATTCTATAGTTTATCATCTGATTTCAAAGATGTGAATTGTTAATTATGCCTAACACAATGAATAAATTTTTAAAAAAAAAAATCAACATTTATCATTATAGACTTCAGAATTGGGGGAAGTACTTAAAAAGAAAATGCACAAAGAAGTGACAGTAGCATTGAGAAAGCAGTCTGAAGGAAAACCGTTCCAACATTCTAAGAGGATCTCTATGTTTGAGGGGCTGAGGTAGAAGGACTGACAGGAGTTCAAAGATGGAGTCTACACAGTAACTACCAGGCAGGTCAAAGCTATGAGACAAAACCCCAGTTTCTACATGACCCCTACTCAAAAATCTACTCAACTCTAACTTTAGCAAAAGGAGGGAGTTAATGCGTCTAGAAAAGCCATTCTCACCAGTGAGTCTCAACCCCTTTGGGAGGTTAAAGGACCCTTTCACAGGGGTCACCTAAGTCCACCATGAAATAACAAATATTTATAATTCATAACAGTAGCAAAATTGCAGTTATAAAGTAGCAACAAAATAATTATACGGTTAGGGGTCACCACAGCATGAGGAACTGTATTAAAGGGTGGCAACATTAAGATAGTTGAAAACCACTGCTCTAGAAAACAAATGAGAGTAATGAGAAAGGATCATTGTAAGAAAAAGAAGAAATTCCCAGTAAAAAAAATCTCAGTACAATAGCTACACAGCAAGTCCACAGGATAAGCAATATTAACTGATCCAAGAGAAAAAAATTATACTGGGAAGGACCCCCACAAACACACACACACACACACACACACACACACACACACACACACACACACATTAAAGCCAAAAATTTTCTGAAAAGTTTACAAATAAATACAAAGTTAAACTAAAAAACAAAAGCTCAAATTAACAAAACATTGTACTAATATATGGCTTTAGTCCCAATATTTTGGGAGGTAGAGGCAAGTGTGGTCTACACAGCAAGCTCCAGGACAGCCAAAGCTAAATAATGAGATCCTGTCTCATAAACAAATTAATAACCTAGCTATAGAAGGGGATGACTAAATGTTACAAAGTTAAAGCTAAAGAAATTTAAAAAAAAACACAAAAACACTTAGTGGGGGGAGGTTTGCTTGAGAGATTACCTTAGTGGTTAAGAACACTGCTACTCTTCCAAAGGACCTGGGTTCAGTTCTGAGCACCTACCTAGTGTTCACAACCATCTCTAATTCTAGTTCCAGGGGATCTAACTGAGCCTCTATGTCTTCCACAGGTACCAGGCGTGTACAGAATACACAGACATACATAGAGAGAAAACACATAGAAAAAATGCAAAAATAAAATATTTTTTAAAGGGATGGAGAGATAGCTCAGTGGTTAGAAGCATCCATTGTTCTTGCAGAGGACCAGTCACCCCAAGTTCATAGCTCCCACATGGAGGCTCACAGTTCCTGGATCTGACATCCTCTTCTGGCCTCCATGCATGCACATAGTATGCATACATACATAAATACATGCAGAAAAAAATACCCATACACATAACACGTAAATAAATAAATCCTAAAAAAGGAAAGAGGGCTGGAGAGAGATGGCTCATCAGTTAAGAGCACTGAGTGCTCTTCCAGAGGTCGGTCCTGAGTTCAAATCCCAGCAACCACATGGTGGCTCACAACCATTTGTAAATGGGGTCTGATGCCCTCTTCTGATGTGTCTGAGGACAGCAACAGTGTACTCACATGTATATAATAAATAAATCTTAAAAAAAAAAAAAAAAAAAAGAAAACAAAACAAAACAAAAAGAAAAAGAAAAAGATAAAGAAAAAGAAAAAGAAAAAGAAAAAGAAAAAGAAAAAGAAAAAAAGAATGAAAACTCCAGAAAAACAACAACACCACCACATTACATAAAAGGAAACGTAGCTACTTAATTCCATGATGGATACTGCATACACTCAAGAATACAACTGTACTAGTAGAAACAAACAGAAAGGATGCTGCTATAAGAACTTTACCTAGCCGGGCATGGAGGCGCACGCCTTTAATCCCAGCACTTGGGAAGCAGAGCCAGGCAGATTTCTGAGTTCGAGGCCAGCCTGGTCTACAGAGTGAGTTCCAGGACAGCCAGAGCTATACAGAGAAACTCTGTCTCAAAAAAACAAAACAAAACAAAACAAAAAAAAACTTTACCTACCACAAAGGAACATCAGTAGACACTTTAAACTCACCAATATGTAGAAATTACTCATCCACAAGCGTTAAAAATCACCTTATCTCAGAAACTGCTGGTTAATTTTCAAGTATTTTAATACTATTTGGCTTCCCCTACTATGTGTGCCAATCACTTACAAAGTAAGACTGTACAAAGGAAACATAACTGCCCAGACAATCACGACCTGCATGTCTGTGCGACTACCACATACAGAACAGGATACCTGGACTCATCAGCCAAGCCAACTGATGGGAAACACAAATAGTCCAGATTGTATCAACCTGTTATTCCAGAAAATATTTCTTGTAACTAAAAGTACCAAAGCCTTCATTCTGCATCACTTGTTTTTTTGTTTTTTTTTTTTTAATGAACTTTATAGCAATATCTTATGACCAAATCACATCAAGTCAGCAAAAATCTGTAATTCATTAAACACAAAATAGGTTCTTTCTGTACAGAAGAATGTTTAGTTTCAACTGTCTGAGAACTAGACAGGGGTCATTTATACACTCTACCTACACAACAAACATGAAATTCTACTCTACTAGAAGATGGCACTAATAGATGCAGCTAACACTTTGTTCTTGGCAGTACCAAATGCTTGCCACACTTCACTCAGACCTAACTGCTGGCATAAGCCAGTGACTTTTCCAGATGAATGACAAAGCAGCTGTGGGGGAATCAACAGTACCAAATGATTTCCCGTTTTCCTGATCTTCACTATCTTATAAACCAAGCTTGAAGTATTAATTAGCTTTGGCAGTTTAGCCATACAAAACAGAATTTATAAAGTGGCCAAGTTAAGATCACTTGGGGGGGGGGGGTGTCTTTGGTTGGCCTAGAACTCCCTCTGAAGCTGGCCACCAACTTAAAATTATCCACCTTCTATTTTTAAACAAGAGACAGGGGCAGGCTCAGGGTTGGTGGCATAGCTGTTATCCAGTACCCATGATGCCCTGGGTTTGACCTCCTATATATAATAAAGCAAAAAATATATATATATATATCCACCTTCCCCTGCTTCCCAAGTACTGAAATTAAAGGTATACCATCATACTTGGCTCAAAGATTTTTTTTTTTTAAAGATTTATGTATTTTTATGTCTATGAGTGCTCTATCTGCATCTACAGAAGTAGGCATCAGATCCCATTATGGATAGTGTCTTAGTCAGGGTTTCTATTCCTGCACAAACATCATGACCAAGAAGCAAGTTTAGGAGGAAAGGGTTTATTCCGCTTACATTTCCATACTGCTGTTGATCACCAAAGGATGCAGGACTGGAACTCAAACAGGTCAGAAAGCAGGAGCTGATGCAGAAGCCATGGAGGGATGTTCTTTACTGGCTTGCTTCCCCTGGCTTGCTCAGCCTGCTTTCTTATAGAATCCAAGACTACCAGCCCAGAGATGGTCCCACCCACAAGGGGCCTCTCCCCTTGATCACTAATTGAGGAAATGCCCCACAGCTGGATCTCATGGGGGCATTTCCCCATCTAAAGCTCCTTTCTCTGTGATAACTCCAGCTGTGTCAAGTTCACACAAAGCTAGCCAGTACAGATAGTTTGGAGCCACCACATGGTAGCTGGGAATTGAACTCAGAACCTTTGGAAGGGCAACCAGTGCCCTTAACTATTGAGCCATCTATTTCTCCAGCCCTCAAAGCTAAGATTTTAAATAAAGCAATATTCCAGAAAATTAAAGCCCTAGCACAATTTCAGATTTTTATACAATAAATAGGGTAAACTTCCAACTATAACCACAAACACTTTTAGTCAAAAGTATGATCATATTTTTCAATTTATATACTATGGATGTTGAGCTTCTGCTTTTAGCAGTTAAATAAATAAAAAAAAAGTTATGGAAATTTTATAACAGAATTGAAACATGAATAAGCTATCACAAAAAATAATAATCAGTAAGGTGAAAAATTTTGACATTGACACAAGGCTGCAAAGAAAAATACCATCTTTACCTACTAAACCAAGTGCTGTCCCAAGTTTTGAAAGTCTGTAAACTACGCTGTCCTCAAACTAGCAATAATGTTCTTGTCTCAGCTTCCCAAGTACTTCAACTGTAAGTGTGACCTGCCAACCAGCTTTGTCCTGAGCATTTACAAAGTGAGAGACTAGCCAGGCGTGGTGGCACATGCCTTTAATCCCAGCACTCAGGAGGCGGAGGCAGACGGATTTCTGAGTCCGAGGCCAGCCTGGTCTACAAAGTGAGTTGCAGGACAGCCAGGAACAACCCTGTCTCAAAAAAAACAAAAAAAGAGTGAGAGACAAAGTCCTCAATCTTCATGTCAGTGGCACTTACTACCACCCTGGGACACACATGGCAGACAGAAAATCAACTTCCACAAGTTGTCCTCTGACTTCCACATACGTCCTTGGTTCCAAAATGTCTACTCCTACCCTGCCACACAAACATCATGCACACACATTAAATAAATGTAATCTTAATAACAACAAGAATAATTCTATTACTATTATTCTAAAAGCATTATCTAAAATGTCCTTTTGGATAAAATACACTGAGAAAAAAAAAGTTGTGTTCCCTGAAATTTTACTTCAAAACATTAGGCATTAGAACTGTACAGAGCATCCACAGCACACAGTTGGCAGTCATCAGGTTAAGAAAACCCTCAAACTCTGTTTATCTTAAACTTCTCAAACATTTTGTAACAAGAGGCAATGCTCTGCCATGAGACTTCAGTAACACAAGCAAATCAGAAGCATGCTGCACTTTTAGACAGTTGCATCACAGGCTTACCTGCTCTTCTCTTTTCTGCTTCCGTAACTGCAGTCCTTCTTCCTCCCTCCTCCTGCGCATCTCATCAGGATTCAGAGATTTGTTCTTGTAACTTTTCAGGCGAAAGTTCTCTTTTCCTGGTGTGGACATGATTTCTAGAGGAAAAGAGAGAAAACAGATGAGTTTTAAGAGTTTTATTATTCAATGAGCTCTGTATTTAACATACATACATACATACATACATACATACATACATACATGTATATTACACACATACACACTCACCAAAAAGGTTATTTTCAAATTTTCTTTCACTTGTTTCTTGGGAGAGAGGACCCCAGCACACTGTATGGAGGCCAATCAGCCTACAGATGGACCACCTTGGGTTGTCAGGTTTAGTGGCAAGCATCTTACTCCATAGTCTACTTCACAGTCTGTACTGGCTAGTTTTGTGTCAACTTGACACAGGCTGGAGTTATCACAGAGAAAGGAGCTTCAGTTGGGAAAATGCTTCCACGAGATCCAGCTGTAAGGCAAAGAGGGAGGTCCCCTTGTGGGTGGTGCCATCTCTAGGCTGATAGTCTTGGTTCTATAAGAGAGCAGGCTGAGCAAGCCAGGGGAAGCAAGCCAGTAAGTAACATCCCTCCATGGCCTCTGCATCAGCTCCTGCTTCCTGACCTGTTTGAGTTCCAGTACTGACTTCCTTTGGTGATGAACAGCAGTATGGAAGTGTAAGCTGAATAAACCCTTTCCTCCACAACTTGCTTCTTGGTCATGATGTTTGTTCAGGAATAGAAACCCTGATTAAGACACTGTCCCATTTTATTTCTAATAGCTTAATAAAAATATCCAACTCAACAGTTCTTATGAAATTAATGGGTATGTACAACTATCACCAGATTGAACTTGAGTATTTTATCACCTTAATAAGAAACCTGTTTCATTTGACTATGGTATTTATTTTAGACACTTCATATAACTGAATCATGTGACATGCAATCTCTTGTTGACAGGTTTCATTTAGCCTAATGCTTTTAAGACTGACTTTCACTGTAGCAAATTATCAATATTATATTCTTTTCTATGGCTAACTAATATTGCATTGTATATCTCTATAACAACTATATCTCTCATCAGCTAAGGGACATTTGGATTATTTCTACCCTTTAGCTATTATGAATTACACTTTTATAAACATTTATGAAGAAGGTATTGTACGGATACATTTTCATTGCTTGTGCATATATAGTTATGAGTGGTCTTGTGGGTCACAGTAATTCTATGCTTTAATCCCTTGAAAAACTGCCAACTGCTTTCTGAGGTGGCCTTACCATTTTATATGCCAACGCTGAGCTACAATTTTCTACATCCTAACTAAAAAAAAGTCTTTAATTTAATCACCCTAATACATAAAGTGGTATATCATGGTTTTGATATGTAATCTTCTGATGACTAATGAAGTACTGCAGATTTCACAATTATTATCTAAATATTTATCTCTCAGATCCTTTATTTTTAAATTGAGTTTCTTAGTTTTTCATTCTTAAAAGTTGTTAAGAGTTTTCTGGTTTTTATACATTATAAATAAAACTCTTAAAAATCTTAATTTTAAGATGGTTTGGTGGTTAAGAGCAGTTGCCACTCTTGCCAAGGACCCGGGTTTGGTTCCTAGCACCACATGGTGACTAGTGCCCACAGTTCAAGCTCCAGTCCATCTGAAGCCCTCTTCTATCT
The DNA here is from genome assembly GCF_900095145.1 of Mus pahari. Lineage (NCBI taxonomy): Eukaryota > Metazoa > Chordata > Mammalia > Rodentia > Muridae > Mus > Mus pahari. Next base: position 31,004,732 of record NC_034601.1, on the reverse strand, counting down.
TCCAAGGACACCAAGCACCCACATGGTTACACAGACATGCATGCAGTCAAAACATTCATACACATAAAATTTTTCCATATTCATTTTAATGAAAGGTCTAATGTATTTCTTTTCTTACTCATGCTTTAGCTGTCTGTCATATGTAGAAATCCTTAACCTTACATTCCTAAGAGTTTTATACAGGTTTTTTTCTTAAAGTGGTCCATTTCAAGTTAATGCTTGCACATGATATGCAGTTGAACTTTATTCTTTTGCATGCCTATACAACTTTCCATATGGTATTTGGTGATCTTGGTTGGCACTTGCTATAGAAAGCATGCTTGTGACTGCCCAAAATTTGTATCCTAAGTCCCAATGTGAGGTGAGTCCAGTATGATTTCGTCATGATAGCAGACCCCTCAGAAATGAGATCAATTCCTCTATAAAATGCATGCCTAGTTGTACATGGCAGTCAAGAAGCATAGACAGACCTGTTGAAGCCAGCCTGGTTTACATATTTTGTTGCAGGAAAGCCAGGGCTACAGAAACTCTATCTCAAAAAGATGTGAACAGGGTTTACTTGTCCCTCTGTCAAGTGAAAAGACAACCATCTATGAACCTCTTGCCAAAGATTAAATCTTGTACTTTCTAGCACCCCAGAACCATGAGAAATGGGTTTCTGTTGCCTGTGAAACATACGGCTGCCTGACAGTACTCCTGCTGGCAATTAGTTTGTCATACACACACACACACACACAGAGAGAGAGAGAGAGAGAGAGAGAGAGAGAGAGAGAGACACAAACACAGACACAGACACACACACACACACAGAGAGAGAGAGAGAGAGAGAGACAGAGAGAGAGAGAGAGAGAGAGAGAGAGAGAGAGAGAGAGAGAGAGAGAGAGAGATAGTTTAGTTTTAAGCCTTTCAATTCTATTCAACTGCTCTTTGAATTATCAATACCTTATGTAAGTTTTAGAACAAGGAAGTATATGAATTCCTCCTTATGTTCTCTTAGAAGACTGCCTTGGCCATTACAGATGTCTTGTACTTCCACATCAATTTTCAGAACCAGTCTGCCAAGTTCTACAAATCAGCTCAGATTCTATCAGAACTGTAATGAGTGTACAGATCAACATGGAGAGTATTGCTACCATAACAAGCTAAATATTCATTTATTAAGCAAGTTAATTTTCTATGTATAGTTTTGATTTTTCTAATGGTTTTTTTTTAATCTTTATTTCAATGTGTGTGTATGTGCCTATTTGTGTGTGCACCATACACATGCCTAGTGCCTCTTGGGACACCAGAAGAGGGGGTTGGATCCCTGGAACTCAAGTTACAGACAATTGTGAGCCACTATGTAAGTGTTGGGAAGCAAACCCAGGTCTTCTGCAAGAACAAGTGCTCTGTACTGCTGAGCCATCTCTCCAGCTCCCCATATAATATTTATACATCATTCTGAGCATAAATTTTATTTCTTTTGCTAAGCATTCCTCAGTATTTTTCTTTTTTTCTTTCCTTCTTCTTTTGTCCTAGTGAATCAAATTTTAATTTTATTTTAGGTTTCCCATCAAGTGTCTATAGAAATCAAGTGTCTTCTGGGGTTGTTTGGTTGGATTGTTTGCTGGTCTGATTTTGAGACAGTGCTTGAGGTAGCCCAAATTGGCCTCAAACTCCACTTCCTAAGGACTAGGATCCTAGGCATGGATCACCACACCCATTTTCAAATGATTCTTTGATATTAACCTAAATCCTCTTCAATACTGCTGCACTATTGGTGCTAGCAGTACTTCGGTGGGCATACAAGCTCATTTCCTGGGGTGCTCGCTTTACTTACACTTACCAATCTTGATACCTTTTTGTCTTAACTTTTCTGGTGAAAGTGGTCAATACAAAGCTGAACATAAATAGGAAACAGACATTCAAGGAAGGCAGCCATTAAGCATGACTGCCTACAACGTATTTTTTTAAAGGTTTTTCTTTTAACTTACATGTATTGTGTTGTGTTTGTGTGAGTGTATGTTATGGTACTTGGATGCCCACAAAGTCCAGACAAGGGCATCAAAACCCCAAAAGCTAGAGTTACAAGTGGTTTTGAGTACTGGGAACTAAACTAAGCTCCTCTGAAAGTGCAGGAAGTGCTCTTGTGTTTTTAGTGTGAGCTCAGCTTTTACCCCTGAGCCATCTCTCTAGCCCAGAAGTGCTCTTAAGCACTACAGCATCTGCTTCCCATGGGTGTGCTCTACTGCGTTGAGAAGCTCCTTTCTACACGAGAGTTTCTACTGCTGAATGAATTTGGATTTTTGTCAAGTGCTTTTTCTATGTCTACTGAGATGTACTTTTTGGTTTTATTTTACTAATATACTACACTAGCATGTTTTAGACTTTAAACCATTCTTGCATCTCTAAGAAAGAAAATCCTGCCTGATGTGTTAAGTCTTTTTCACTGTTGGACTCCATTTGTCCTCTGTTGAGAATTGTGTTCAAGTTATGATATTGGCCTGTAGTTTTCTTATGAATACCTTATCTGGCTTTGGTATAAGAGTTTAGTATGGTCTTTATAAAATGAAAGACTGTGTAAAGATTTAGTACTGAGTCTTCAGATGTCTGGTAGAATTAGGAGTGAAGCCAGAAGACCTAAGCTTTTCTCTGTGAGCAGCTTTTCTATAGCTCCACACCTTTTATGCTTTCATCTAAGCCTTTACTGTGATACAACTGTTGATCTTATTTTTATAATCCTTTTAAAGGTATCTAGCTAGTAATGTCCCCAACTTTGCTTCCGTTTTGTATACAGTAACCACCCCACTTCCCATGATTTTGCTTTCCCAAGTTTCAGACATCATAATCAACCACAATCTGAATCTACAAAATTCCAGAAATAAGTAACTCATAAGTTTTACACTGTTTATCATTCTCATTGTTGCTCAAATCTCACACCATCTCACTCCATATTGTCAGATGAGTAAATCACTGCTTTGCCCAGTATATACCAGTATAATTCTACATCCATTACCTACTTGTTAGTAACTAAACATTTTTGTCATCGCGTCAACTGTTGGTATACTGGTTCAGTATTACCCAGTTTCAAATGCCCATTGAAGGAAAAAGAATGTCTCACCACAAGGCAAGGGAGGAATACTGTACCTGATTTACAGTTTGTTTCCTCACTGACCTACCACCTAATTGTTCTGTCCACTACTGAAACTCTAGTAATGAAGCATCCTCACTCTTAACGAATTTTTCAGTTATCCTTTCATTTACCCCCCCCTCTCTCTCTCTCACACACACACACACACACACACCCTCTTTACTATAGACCTAGTAAGACCTTGTCTTTGTTGGGGCCAGAATGAGGGCGGGGGTTGTACAGCTAAAGAGATGACTCAGTGCCTGGCAAATACAGAAGTGGATGCTCACAGTGATCTTTAGGATGAACACAGGGCCCCCAATAGATGAGCTAGAGAAAGTACACAAGGAGCCGAAGGAGTCTGCAACCCTATAGGTGGAACAATAATATGAACTAACCAGTACCCACAGAGCTCGTGTCTCTAGCTGCATATGTAGCAGAAGATGGCCTAGTTGGCCATCATTGGGAGGAGAGGTTCCTAGGTCTTGCAAACTTTATGTGCCCCAGTACAAGACGCCAGGGCCAAGAAGTGGAAGTGGGTGGGTAGGGGAGCAGGGTGGGGGGAGGGTATAGGGAACTTTCAGGATAGCATTTGAAATGTAAATAAAGAAAATATCTAATTAAAAAAAAAAAAAAAGAATGCATCCTACTCTTACAGATGACCCCAGAACCAGAACCCATGTCAGATGGATCACAACCACTGTAACTTCAGCTCCAGACTATCTGACACCCAGGCCACCACTGCAAGCATCTACACAGACAGATGCCCCCAAAGACTCAAGCCCCGCCCCAAGAGGTCAGATATAGCACAAGCTTGTGATCCCAGAACTTGGGAGGCAAGATCAAGATTTCAAGGTCACCCTCAGCTTCATAGCAAGTTCAATACCGGTCTGTGCTACAAAAACAGAGCCTCTTCCAAAAAAATTTTTTTCCAATTAAATTTCTAAAATCTAAAAATTTTTTCACAAAAATTAACTATTTAGTCATTCTTTTTCCTAAAGAAAAATGCTGATTTTAGCTGAGAAGAAACCCCTTTAAACCTAAAGACAAAAAAGTCAGAACTTGGAGCTGGAGAGATGGCGGTTAAGAGTACTGACTGCTCTTCTGAGGGTCCTGAGTTCAATTCCCAGCAACCACATGGTGGCTCACAACCATCTGTAATGAGATCTGATGCTCTCTTCTGGGGTGTCTGAAGACAGTTACAGTGTACTTACATATATATATAATAAATAAATAAATCTTTAAAAAAAAGTCAGAACTTGTTTGTACGCAGTAATATGTCTGTACAATGTGTGGCCAGCTTGGTCTACAGCGTGATCTCCAGACAGCTTGGCCTATACAGAGAAACTCTGTCTCAGGAAATAAACAAACAACATACCTATAATGCCTTTGCCACTGCTTTGAGTAACAGCTCTACTCTGCCAATCTATATCCAAAACTCACTGAATAAAGATGCTATTTTTATTTTATTCAAACATTATATACTCCCAGCATGCTAAGTCAGCCTATCCCTCCTGTAAACCTGAAACATATCCTAAATGGGCTAAACATTTAATAGCTATAATACCAATAATGGGACACCACAAAATACATTTTAATGCATATTGATATTTTATCTGCATATATGTCTGTATATCATATGTCTGCTTGGTGCTCACAGAGAAAAGAGGGCACTAAATCCCTGGGACTGCAGTTATAGATAGTTGTGAGCCATCATGTAGGTGCTGGGAATTGAATCCTCATGCTCTGCAAGAACAACCAGTGCTTTTAACTGCTGAGCCATCTCTCTAGCCTCCAAATGCAAACTCTAATTATATTATAAGAAATGACATACCATCTTATTAGAAAATATGTGACTTTAACATGGAAAACTAAAACTACAAGAATGCATTGCTACAAAATCAGAAAGATTTGAGTTACATATAAACCCTAAGAAGTATGAAGTATATATAGACTTCTAAAGAGTTGTAGGTTCCTAATAATACTGAGTGTATTCGAAGTTTCTTTCCACCAATCAGGAAGCTTCACAAGACATTCCAGGTACCTCTTAAGATACAGACGCTAAAAACTAGGCTGCCAGTTGAAAGTCACTGCAATAGTCAAGACTGTTTCATCTGTTCTCTGCAGATAGTCAAGCAACCCTCCTAACCCCTTCAGATACTCAGAGTAAAGAAACTAAACTAGAAAGTCCGAAACAGTGCTTTTCAGTGCAAGCTGAATTAATAAGCCACACCCACAAAGCTTCAAATTTGGTTTTGGCACTACATTATAAAGTGAACAGATGGAAAGTCTCAGTCGAGAAATACAAGAATGGAAACATAAGAGAAATAAGGGAACAAAAGAAAATGTTATCACACGTGCACATGCACACACACACAAATCATACACAATCAATAGTCTCAAAAAGAGACTGCTCTTACCGAGGACCTGACTTTGTTCCCAGCACTCATGTCAGACAGTTCTCTACTTCAGAAGAGGGCGTCAGATCTTGTTAAGGATGGTTGTGAGCCACCATGTGGTTGCTGGGACTTGAACTCTGCACCTTTGGAAGAGCAGTCGGGTGCTCTTACCCGCTGAGTCATCTCACCAGCCCAGCCCTCCAGTTCTCTACTTCTAACTGCAGCTCCAGGAGCTCCAACATTCTCTTCTGGCCTCTGAGGGGATTCACACACACACACACACACACACACACACACACACACACACACACACACTTTTTTTTGTTTTGGTTTGGTTTGGTTTTTCAAGACAGGGTTTCTCTGTATAGCCCTGGCTGTCCTGGAACTCACTTTGTAGACCGGGCTGGCCTTGAACTCAGAAATCCGCCTGCCTCTGCCTCTCGAGTGCTGGGATTAAAGGTGTGTGCCACCACGCTGGCTTCTTTTTTTAATCTTAAAGATTAAATATCAAGAACAAAATTAGGGGGCTGGAGAGATGGCTCAGCGGGTAAGAGCACTGACTGCTCTTCTGAAGGTCCTGAGTTCAAATCCCAGCAACCACATGGTGGTTCACAACCATCCCTAATGCGATCTTGATGCCCTCTTCTGGAGTGTCTGAAGACAGCTACAGTGTACTTACATATAATAAATAAATAAATAAATCTTAAAAAAAGAAAGAAAGAAAAAGAACAAAATTAACAGAAAGATGACATACATCTTGAGTTTAAAATGAACAGACCATTAAAATACAAAGTCTTCGTCTCTGTAGGGTGCTACATGCCTGCAATCTCATTCGCTGGGAGGAGCAGGGGAAGGCCAAAATCAATTCCTAGTTTGAGGCTAGTCTAGGTTAAATGTCTCAACAACAAATCTCACATCCACAAGGAACTTCAACAAATCAGACGGCAAACAAGGAATAGTCAAAAACAAAAGGCAAAATTAAAAACAAAACTAAATGGATCAAAAATCTGCTCAAATTCATCAGCTGTAGGCAAGCCTATAGGGCATTTTCTTAATTAATGATTGATGTGGAAGGGACCAGCCCATTGTGGGTAGAGGTCACTCCTAGGCTGGAGGTCCTGGATTCTATAAGAAAGCAGGCTGAACAAGCCATCAAGAGCAAGGCAGTAAGCAGCACCCTCCATGGCCTCTGCATCAGTTCCTGTCTCCAGGTGATATGGACATGTAAGCTAAATAACTGCTTTCTTCCTTTTGGTCATGGTGTTTCATCACTGCAGTATTAAGCCTAGCTAGGACAAATGGCAAATGCCCTTAATGTCTTTGCCATCTCTCCAGTGCCAGTTGCAATGTTTTTACTAAACTTATAGAATCTTCTGCTTTTACAGAAAACATGATTAATTTTAGAAAATAGAGACTTGTAATATTTTTGTGTAGTGCATCCTGAGCAGATATTAAGACAATGTATCTTTGCACTATATTAGAAGGCTTTTTTTTTTTTTAATTTGCTATGTAAGTCAAAAAAATTCTTCACCTTGAATTTCGGCATGGTAGGATCAGGACAGAACTTCCAAGCACTTCTGAAAAACTAATAATGCTACCATTTTGTACTAGGTATTTACATGAATAATAGTCTCAGCACTATTAATTTTAAAATCAAAATATCAATCAACTCTTAAAAATGCTGAAGATGTTCTACACCTTACAACATCAAACATTCGGCCAAGATTTAATATTTCATATAAAAATAAACACACAACAGACTCATACAAATTTGCTTTAGTATTTAATAAATGGTAAAAGTACATTTATATCAAAGAATTATTTTAAAATAATTTCTGGGTGCTGGAGAGATGGATCAGTGGTTAAAAGCACTGACTGCTCTTCCAGAGGTCCTGAGTTCAATTCTAAGCAACCACAAGATGGCCCACAATCTAATGGAATCTGATGCCCTCTTCTGATGCATCTGAAGACAGCTATAGTGTACTCATATATATATATAAAATGAATAAATCTTTAGAAAAAATAATTTCTTTGTGATTTATTATCAGAAAATGCTTCATATGTCTTCCTATTTGTATTATACCTACATACTTTGACTGCATAAAAATTTCTTGGGCAAAAATGGTCTCTAGCGGAGAAAGTTATACACATTCACCTTGATATATATTTTACAACTGTGAATATTCACAGCTGAACCACAATGAGTACTATGATTCCACAATGCTACAGCCAAGAATAAAAGTAGGGCTCAGAAATTCAAGACAGGTCATTTAAAGTGTCCTGTATAATCTGGCATGTCAAAGTTGAGATGCAATCAACTTTAAAATTCTTCTTACCTAAGGAACAAGAAATAGTAAATTTTCCAAACCTCGGAGACAAATTTCCAGTTTTTTAAGGGTCCACAGAATGCTTTCTTATAAAAAGATCTATGTATACATATGGATGTTTTGTCTGCATAGACATTTGCACAAGAAGATGGTATCAAGCTGGGTGTGGTGGTACACGCCTTTAATCCCAGCACTCAGGAGGCAGA
>NC_034601.1:30983043-30996528 GCF_900095145.1 Mus pahari | reverse complement strand
TATCAGATCTTAAAGACTGCATTAACAGACAGTTGTGAGTCACTATATGGGTGCTGGGAATTAAACTCAGGACCTCTGGAAGAACAGCCAATGTTCTTAATCACTAAACCACCTCTCCAGCCCTGGAATGCTCTTTAAAAAAGAGAAAAGAAAAGAAAAAAGTAGGAGGGAAGGGGCTGATGAAAACATAACTCAGTTCTTGTCTACCATGTTGGGGTTCCAACATTAAAGGTGCTGGAAAGACAGCACAGGGATTTGGAACACTGCTCTTCCAGAGGAACTGGGATCAATTTTCAGCACCCTCTTCAGGTTGCTCACAACTCTCTGTAACTCTAGTTCCAGAGAATATGACTCCCTTTTCTAGCCTCTAGGGGTACCAGGTAGTGCACAGACATGCACCCATACACATAAAAATAAAATTGAAAAGACACTGGAGAGATGGCTCAGTGATTAAGCGCATTTGACTGCTATTCTAAAGGTCCTGAGTTCAATTCTTAGCAACCATATGGTGCCTTACAACCATATGTGATCTGATCCCCTCTTCTGGCGGACATGAAGCCACAGCACTCATATACTCGTATACATAAAATATGAGTAAATAAATTTTAAAAAACAAAAAATTGACACACACAGAGTGTATGAAATGTCAAAGGTTAAAAGTAGTACCTAAAAGTTTTGGGACATTTGAGAAAAGGGGGAAACTAAACCTCAAAACTGGGAGGTTAGGGAGATATTTTCAAGCATGAAAACTTGAATTTGGATTCTTAGCACTTAAGTAAAGGCCAGATATGAAACACAAATCTGTTAGCCCGGGGCTGAGGTAGAGTGATTCTGTCCCAATTTTTGGCTCCTGGTTCAGCAAGAGATGCTACCTTTAAATACTATTGAGGGCTGGGGGCAGTTAAGAATGTGCTCTTGCAGAGGGCACAAGTTCAGCTCCCAGCATCCATGTACGGCATCGCACAACTGCCTGAGACTCATCTGACAGGCACTGCAAAGCCTCAGGAAACTACCACCTGTTCTCACATGCAAATACCTATAAAGACACACAATTTTTAAAAAAGTGGGCTGCAGAGATGGCTCAGTGGTTAAAAGACTGTTCTTCCAGAGGTCCTGAGTTCAACTCCCAGCAACCACATGATGGCTCACAACCATCTGTAATGGGATCAGATGCCCTCTTCTGAAGACAGCTACAGCATACACATATACATTAAATAATTTTTTATTTAAGAACATATTCCAAAGAAATTAATAAAGAAAAGAAAAACAGAGAGAAAAGATAAGGATGACATACAGAAACATCCCAAGACAACAATGTGAACAAACGTAAACAAAAACCACCAATCTAGACGGTGTTAAAAGCATAAAGGAACAAGGAATTTTTTGGAGCACACCTCCAGTCCCAACACTTGGAAATGAGAGGCAGAGAATCTTGAGTTCCAGGACAGCCTGGGCTTAGTAGTGAGACCACCTCAGAAAGCCAAAAACAAAGGATAATGATTCCAAGAAAGAGCTCAAGAAATGAAGCCACACTACACCCAAAACATATTAACTCCTATCAACTGGTTAGTAGCAGGAAATTATCTCATAGTAGTCTATATAGTTTTGCTGTATTTACAGTTGTATTAACAGATCCTATGATAACTACATTGGCAAGGCAATTTAGGTGAAGCTAATGTAACACGAAGGAATACTTTTTTCTGAGGAAAAACTATCTGAAGAACAAGAAATAATCCAGAGCCTGGCATGGTTACAGACACCTTTAGTCCCAGTGCTTGGGAGACAGAGGCAGGTAAGCAGATCTCTGAGTTGGAGGCCAACCTGGTCTACAAAATGAGTTCCAGGACAGCCAGGGCTACACCTGTCTCAAAAAAGAAAGAAGAGAAGAGAAGAGAAGAGAAGAGAAGAGAAGAGAAGAGAAGAGAAGAGAAGAGAAGAGAAGAGAAGAGAAGAGAAGAGAGAGGAGGAGGAGGAGGAGGAGGAGGAGGAAAGGGAGAGAAGAGTCGAGGAAAGGAAGCAAGCCAGGCTTGGTGAGGTACATCCTTGAGTGAGTCCAGCACTCTGGGTGCAAAGACAGGTGGATCCAGGTCTGTGACTATGAGGCCAGCCTGATCTACATAGCAAGTTCCAGGCAGCTAGGACTACAAAGTAAGACCATTAAAGATAATTAATAATAATAATAACAACAATAATAATAATAGCAGCAACAGGGGTTAGGGTTATAACTCAGAGGTAGCTCATGGGCCTCAGCATGCCTAAAGGCATTCATTAAAGCCCCAGAAATAAAAGGGGAAAAAAAAGAAGAAAGGGGTGAGAGGAGCAATAAAATAAAAACTAGGTAACACTTAACAGAAAAAAATAGCACATAAAAGTAGAGACTGGAGCAGGGGTGGTAGTTTTTTCTTGTTATCCTATTTTAAAACTGAGGTAAATTTAATGGTCATAAAATAAGGAACTTAAGAAAATCTCTTAGCTATAAATAAGCTTGGCCTCTAGTCTGTTCTGATGTAAAGACTGAACTGCTGATAAAGCCAACCTTTAAAGATTGGTATAAACATATTACAAACAGCCTTACGGCTTGAATCTTGGCCCATCAGACAATATGACAATCTCCTTCTCAGAGTGATTTTGCAAGGATAATAACTAAAAAACATCTGATGTACACAAGGTTGACCCAGAATCAATTTTACTACTTTATGTGAATCTATTCCTCAGTGAGAAGCCCTCATTCTGACCCCAAGCTGTCTTGTTGGTCACAAACCATAAGAGACATGGACAACTCAGCACATATCCTCATTCGTGCTGGAAAACTATTCATGATGAGCAAGCAGACTTATCTTTGTATATGAAGGGCAGCATTATTCTTGTTATATGAAGAGGATTATCCCCATTATCCACATTCTGGATTATTGCCAGCTCTCAAAAATTATTCCAATTAGTCTTCAACATTGAGGCAGAGTAAGTTTTTCTTTTTCTTTTTTTTTCATTTAAGGTCTATTTTGCAGTGTTACTAAGGTCTTCAAAAAACCAAACAAACAAACAGAAACTACAATTCATCAGTCCTCATTCTCACATTTTCAATGGACTACTTCACAATCCTAACACAAGTCCTATCTGTACTGCATCAAAGGAAGAAAAAAAAAAAAATCAGCTCAATTCAGCTAAATGAATTGTCATAGCCAATGTTTTCTTTGTTTATTACACCTAAATTCACAAGCCCGACAAAGTACAAAGATAACAAAACAAAAACAAGAGTATTAAGGTATTATTTTTATCAGTAAGTCAGTCACTGAACTAATAAAAGGTCTTAGCTTTTGGTTTGATTTATGTAAGCCAAGTGGGCCTACTTTGTGCAGAGGATAACTCTGAACTTCTGATTTCATATCTCCATCCCAAATGCTAGAGCTAATCCTAGGGATGTGAAGATATAACCCGATTCTCCATTCTTGGGAAAGATAAAATGATAAAATAATTGAAAGCAGCAATTTAATAACAAAATATCTCAGAAAAATGTCTGCTGGTATAAAACAATTTTTGACACAGTAGAAACTGAAAAAAATTACAAATATTGAACCCACTGAGCCTACCAGTCAACACAGAAACAACACTGCTTACAAAAAAACATTAGTCTAATACAAGAGATCCTGCATTTAAGGGAGGGGGGAGGGAAGAGGCAATGACTGGAGAGGGTAGCTCAATAATGAGACTTTGTTGCTCTTCTAGAGGACCCAAATTTGATCCCCAGAATTCATGTTGGACAGCTGACAATAGCTCCATGCGATCCAACACAACCCTCTTCTGACCACCTGCACGGGCAGCCCCACACATGCAGCATACACTCATATGCACAGTATTTTTTTTTTTTTTTTTTTTTTTTTTTTGAGAGAGAGAGAGAGAGAGAGAGAGAGGTTTTCTTTTTATAGCCCTAGCTATCCTGGAACTCACTCTGTAGACCAGGCTGGCCTCAAACTCAGAAATCCGCCTGCCTCTGCCTCCCTAGTGCTAGGATTAAAGGCTCCCACCACCACGCCCGGCCCACATAATTATTTTTTAAAAGAGAAAGCTGAGGCTGGGAAGATTTCTTGGTGGGTAAGAGCTCTTGCTGGCAAAGGATGAGGATATGAGTTTCACTCCCCAATACCCAAATTAAAAAAATAGGGGTATGGATGTACATGGTGTAAACCCAGTATTGGGGAGCAGAGATATGCAGATCTCTGCTCAACTGCCTGCCAGCCAGCTTAGCTGACAAGCTGCAAGCTTCAGATTCAAGAGGCCCTTTCTCAAAGCAGGTTGGCAAAGATCAATACAGGAAGATTCTCCAACTTCCACATTCACAGACATGAGCACAGGAACCTGGACAGTCATATGTTTGCAACCCTCATGTATATAACCCACATACACATACACACAAAAAGAGCCTACCACTAGAAACAAAGTTTTCTATTAAGCAAGATGTGTAACATTTCATGACAACGTCCAAAAAGCACATAATGCAAGGACTGGAGAAATAACCCTGTCACAAAGAACTAACCTAGTATGTATAAGACCAGGAAATGGATCCCCGGCACCACAAAAATAAAAACAGCATAATTGCCTGGCAGAGGACACACCTTTAATGCCAACACTTGAGTTCCAAGGCTGCCAAGTCTATATAAAGAGACCCTATCACAAAAGAAAAAAAGCATAATCCAAGTGTTTGATTTAAGGTAATATCTTTATTCTCTTTACTTGACCATAGGTTTTCTAGGCTTGATTTTGTAGACCTTTTGGGGGGGGGCTAAGGGTTAACTACAGGCCTCTGGTATGCTACACTCCTACCCTGTTACAGGTTTTGCTTTCTTGTTTTGTGACAGGGTCAAGTTCTAGGCTAGCCTCAAAACTCAGGATCTTCTGGCCTCCATCTGTGCTAGGATTATAGGAACTAACTACTATCTCTTACGATGCATTTTTATCAGCGAATAATTTTTTCCCTAGAACTGTAAGATTTCAAAAATTATATGTCTTCTTCCAGGGGTTTCTGGACTAGAAAGATGGTTCAGTGGTTAAGAGCACTTGCGGTTCTTGCAGAGACAGGTTTGGTTCCTGGTACCCAAACTCAAACCATCTTCAACTCCACATTTAGAGGCTCTAACACCCTCGTATGGCCTCTGTGAGCACCAGGCACCATCATGATGCACTTACAAACATTCAGGCAAACATTCACACATTTAAAGAGGAAATAAAATATTTATAAGAAACAAGTTATCCTTTTTTAAAATATTTATGTATTATTATACATAAGTACACTGTAGCTGACTTGAGATGCACCAGAAAAGTGTCAGATCTCATTATGGATGGTTGTGAGCCACCATGTGGTTGCTGGGATTTGAACTCAAGATCTTTGGAAGAGCAGTCAGTGCTCTTACCCGCTGACCCATCTCACCAGCCCAAAACAAGCTATTTTTAAAACTAATACTGTGTTCTTCCCTGTTTTCATTTGTACTAGGAAAAGCTAATGTCTGCTTCAAAGTTTCTGTAAATTTGCTTTTATTTCTTTACTTCTTCTCAGGCCTCTATCTAAAAATTGTATATCACATAAACAATAATCTGCCAAGAATAAGTTATTTCAGCAAAACTAAAAGGCTAAACCATTCTCAATTTCCTTTCAAAATTTAGATCTTTCAGCATTTAAAATGGAGAAAGGAGGTCAGGTGTGACAGCATACATCTTTAATTTCAAAATTCCAGGAGCAGAGGCAGGTGGATCTCTTGAGTTCAATGGCAGCCTGGTCTATATAAGAATTCCAGAGCTATGTAATGAGACCCTATCTATAAGTAAGTATATAAAGAAGTAAATGTTGTACACATCATGCATACAAATTTATACAAATACATGCGCACGCAGGCATGCTGTTGTTGCACCTGTAACCCCAAACACTTGAGAGGCTGAGGCGGGACTGTTTTGAGTTCAAGACAACCAAGAGCTATGTATGTCATGCTAGGCCAGCCATGACTAAATAGTGAGACTTGCCTCAAAAACAAACACAAGGAAAAGACAACCTACAGGCAAGAAGGTGGGGACTAGCTGGTACCTTCTTAAGTCAGCTAGGCTGATCCAAATATTGAACTGACTGCGTTGTGCACATCTGAAATCCTGCCACCCCTAAGGCCAGGGCAGGACAAGAAGTTTTTCAAAGCCAGTCTACCAAACAAAACCCAGCCTAAAAAAAAAACAAAAAACAAAAAACAAAAAACAAAAACAAACAGGTCGGGGCAATGGTGGCGCACGCCGTTATTTCCAGCACTTGGGAGGCAGAGGGATTTCTGAGTTCGAGGCCAGCCTGGTCTACAGAGTGAGTTCCAGGACAGCCAGGGCTACAGAGAAACCCTGGGGGGGGGGGACAAACAACGAAGAGGAGGAGGAGGGAGGAAGGAGGTATTAGCGAAGAGGAGGAGGAGGAAGGAGGTGTTTGAAGGAACTGTTTTAAGAAGGAAAAGGACAGGTGATAGAGTTAAATATTTCAAAAGCATTTCTCGGTGGCTGATTCTGATAGTAATTTACCAAACCGAAGTTTAAGCCTTAAAATCAATTCACTTGAAACTTTTCATTGAAAAGTGGTTTGGAAGCAGCTGCATTCAACCCACACATTCTTTCTTGCCGACGTCCCAGATCCCAGTCACCCTCCAGTTTTCTGCTCCCAAGGCGAGCCTCCGCTAAGGCTGGCTTGGCGGTTTCCCTCGCATCGCCGGCTCACACAGCCGACCAAGTTGTCATTGCTATAATTACCACACCCCCGTCAGCAGCTCCAGGCCCGCGTAGTTATGACATCTGTAAACTGCAGCCTCCCGTCTCCACCCCCACCGCCCTCCAAACACCGGCCCCGGTGGTAACCTGCCAACTCCCCGATCGGCCCCGCACGCCTCGGCCTCGGCCACCGCACTCCGCGCCGCCCGCCCCCGCCCTCAAGCTAGCGCGGCGCGCAGACTCCGCGCCGCCGCCCGGCGCCCCGCAGTCCCCGACGCCGCTTCCACCGCCGCGCCGCCCCGCCCCGACCGGCGTTCCTCACGGCGAGCACCAGCGTTCCCCACCCCCACCCCGCTCCGCCGCCGCGCGGCCGTTACGACCGCCGGGCCCGTGACGCACGGGAGCGACGCGAGGGTCGGGTCCCCGGCGCGCCCGAGCCAGCTCCGGCCGCCGCCCGCGGCCGCCTTCGCCCCGGGGCCTCCCTCGGGTCCTCGGTGTGGGGGACCGAGAGCCGCCCGCCGAGGGGGAGGGGCCGCGAGGTGCCCCCACTCACCGGCTCCAGGCGACCGCTCCCGGTGCCACTACGAAGGGGGAGACGCTCGCTCTTTGCCCGCCCGCTACGCCTCTCCTGCGCACAACCTTGACCAGCCGGCGCGCACCCCACGGCGGCGCTCACCAGGCCTCGCTCTCCGCTGCCGCGCACAGCGCCGCGAGACCCAGCTCAGCCGGCGTGCGCACTGCGCCTGCGTGCGGGGGCCGGTCCGCGCGCCTGCGTGCGCTTCTCCGCCGCCCGCCGCAGGGGCTGCCGGGAAGCGGAGTCTCCGAGCGAGGTCGCTCTAGGCTAGCAGCGGCCAGGGAAAAAAAGCAGCGGCCAGGGCGTGGGTCTCTGCGGACCAGGTTGGCCGTCAGTAATAGCGCAGACATGTAGAAGTTATGGAAACAAACTTGTCCGTACTAAGCTCTTCCAGAATGGACGGATCCCCCACACATCAATATAGCTTCCCTCTCACATGGTAGGTATCTCATAGCCGAGCATGCTTATTGGATGAATGATGGCATGGTTGGAGGCTGAGGGCGTATTACAAAATACGTCAGTGTCTCACGTTCAAAGAATTCACATGCAACCCGTTCGCAAGAACCTTCTGGGTATTCTCTTCAGTTCTCACCCATTTTGCCCGGTAATTTATTAGTATCATAAAACATTAAATCGCTTTTTGAGTCTGGCATGGCGGTAACGCACGCCTGTATTTTCAGCACTAGGAAGTCTGAGGCAGGAGAATGGCGAATTCTAGTCCAGCATTACTACATAGAAAGACCCCTATCTCGATAACGGCAAATATTCAGCGAAAATATTTGTGTTGATCTGAGAAGGCGCGCTAAAACAAAATGTTTAGGGAAATGACTGTCACCGTTACATGATAGAATTTTTTTTCTTTCTTTCTGGGGAGTGGAGTGGTGACTTCAAAGGAACACTTTAAGACAGCAAGCAGAGGTCACAAGAAAATCTCACACACAGGACACGGTTAAACAAGTCAGTTTAAAAGGATTACTGAGGAGCACCGGACAAGAAGCAATACATTTATAAATGTAAAACAGGAGGAGAAAAAGGACCACATGGGCTAAATTCTAGAGAATGCAGTGTTTGTTTCTCTTGGACTCTGTGTTGGCTTTAGTAAACTTGACACAAAATAGAGTCAGCTGGGAAGAGGAACCCTCGACTGAAAAACTGCTCCCCTCAGATTGGCCTGAAGGCAAGTCGGAGGGGTGTTTTCCTGATTCTCGATTAATGTGAGACTCACTGTGGGCGGTGCCACCTATGGGCTGTATGTATGAGATAACAAGCTGAGAGTAAGCCGGTGACCAAATTCCTCCATGATCTGCTTCAATTAC
This sequence comes from Mus pahari, assembly GCF_900095145.1. NCBI lineage: Eukaryota > Metazoa > Chordata > Mammalia > Rodentia > Muridae > Mus > Mus pahari. The sequence continues at coordinate 30,987,915 of NC_034601.1, read as the reverse complement.
TGCCTCCAGGTTCCTGCCTTGAACTCCAGTCCTGACGTCCCTCAAAGATGCACTGTAAGCTGAAATGCCTGCCCCCAAAGTTGTTTTGGTTCGTTTTATCATGGCAACTGAAAGCAAACTGGAACAACTTTCTCACTCCTCCAGTCCTTCTCTCCCTTTCTTCTCACTTCCTCCCTTCTGCGTCAGTATCATCTTCTCCACAAAGAGTGTGCTTGTTAAATGAAAGCTGAATTTGAGCAAAGCTGCTTGGGAAAAAGAAAGTGTTCTATCAGAGAGACTCGGGTTAGTTTTGTCAATTTGACCAAAGCTAGAGTCCTCTGGAAAAAGGGGGCCACAATTGAGAAAATGCTTCCAGAAGATCCCGTTGTAAGGAATTTTCTTAATTAGTGATTGATAGGGAAGGGCTCACCCATTGTGGATGGTACCGTCACTGGGCTAATGGTTCTGGATTCTATAAGAAAGAAGTCTACAGAAGCCAGTCAACAGCATCCCTCCATGGCCTCTGTATCAACCCCGCTGGAGTTCCTGTCCTGGCTTCCTTCAATGACTTACTACAATGTGGAAGTATAAGCCAAATAAATCCTTTCCTCCCCAACTTGATTTCTCGTCACATTGTTTCATTGGCACTAATAGAAACCCTAAGACGGGCAAGTATGCCTGATCTTAGCTGAGTTGATGTCTGATCATTATATTCTGCTCAGGAGGTAAGACTCATTCAACCTTGTAGAGGTTGGTTATTCCCTAATCCACCCTTACTCCCAAGCAGATATAGTCCTTAAGAGTCCTAACCAAAAGTCGCAGGTACCCTCTAGGTCTCTTCTCTTTGGCAGGGCCTCCTTAGCCCCATGAGACATACAAAACTTTGCTCTGTGTCTTGGCTGATGCTTTTACAATCCTCAGTCACTGACTGCTTGGGAAAGCAATGACTAGTGTGGGGCTCTCTTCTGTGTCTTGTACTACCTCAGTACCTCTTCGTTAAGGTTTTTAGTAGTGGAAGGGTTGATCCGCTTCAACTACAGTAGACCACAGCTGCATAATGCCATTACACAAAAGCATAATGCCTGTACACATGTCTAGTCTTTTCTGTTTCTCTGGTTTTTATTTTGAGAAATACAAAAAGTAACAGTACTTTTGCTATTATGAATATTCTCGTATATATACTGTGTAGAAGGAAGCTATCTTACCTTAGCACATTGCATCATTTTATAGGACATTGCATCATGTTTAAGAGTCTCTTGCCTGTGTGTATATATGTATGGCATATGTGTAAATGCCTGGTACCTGCAGAAATCAGAAGAAGGTACCAGATCTCCTGGAACTGCAATTGCAGACAGTTGTGAACTGTCATGTGGTTAATGAGAGGCAAACCAAGGTCCTTAACAAGAGCAGCAAGTGCCCTTAACCACTGAGCCATCTCTCCAGCCCCAGGACACTGTGTCTTCAATATCACTAGATATGACAGTCAGAAGTCTAAGATAGGGGCTGGAGAGATGGCTCAGCGGGTAAGAGCTCTGACTGCTCTTCTGAAGGTCCTGAGTTCAAATCCCAGCAACTACATGGTGGCTCACAACCATCCATAATGAGATCTGAATCCTTCTGGAGTGTCTGAAGACAACTACAGTGTACTTACATATAATAAATAAATCTTTAAAAAAAATGTCTAAGATAACACTCCTCCAACCCAGCCACTGCTGGGATCTCTGATTCTTGGTGCTGCTCTGTATAATCCTACCTGTATTAGTCAGGGATCTCTAGAGTCACAGAACTTACAGATAGTCTCTATATAGTAAGTATATAGTAAGTAAGGGAATTTGTTATGACTTACAGTCTGTAGTCCCCAGCAATGGTCAGCTGTGAATGGGAAGTCAAGGATCTAGTAGTTGCTCAGTCCCACAAGGCTAGTAGACTCCAACAGATGTGCTGGCAAGTAAATGCAAGTAGGCAAAGAGAGAATCTTCCTTCTTCCAATGTAGGTCTCCAGCAGAAGGTGTGGCCCAGATTAAAGGTGTATACCACCATGACTGGATCTGGGACTTGTTTTGTCCCAGGCTGACCTTGAACTCAGAAATCTCTTTTCCTTAGTCTCCTAGAATTCATAGCCACTGTACCTCAAGATCTCCATGCCAAGATCCAGGTCAGAAACTTGTATCTCTTAGCCTCAAGATCTGGATCACAGGTGAGCCTTCCAATTCTAGATTGTAGTTCATTCCAGATATAGTCAAGTTGAAAACCAGGAATAGCCATTACACCACCCCTTGAATATCTATAACAGACTGAACTAAAAGATGATAGAAGGCCTCCGGTGATCACACTTCATTTAGTAGTGCTTTGTGTTTATGAAACTAAAAATTCATGTGTGCCTTAAGTTGTCATATTGTCACTTGCCTATAGAAGACCACCTGGTAGGGTCCGCTGATGGCCTCTAGGACCTGAATAGCCTTTAGCTAGCATTCAGTAAGAATCTAGAGCCTGCAATCACAGAATCACAAGAAATGAATTCTGCTAATAGCCTAGGTGAGCATGAAAGCAGAATCTTCCTGACTTGAGCCTTCACTAGAGAAACATGTACTTTATTGCTGCTTGATAGATCCTGAGCAAAGGATCCAGGTAAACTATGGATACCCTCTGTGAATAGGTTTGAATAGGTATGCCCTTCCACCCCTCCCATATCTCCCATAGGCTCACATGTTTGAATGCTTGGCTCATAGGAAGTGTATTAGCCAGGGTTCTCTAGAGTCACAGAACTTATGGGTAGTCTCTATATAGTAAAGGAATTTATTGATGACTTACAGTCTGCAGTCCAGTTCCCAACAATGGTTCAGTAGTAGCTGTGGATGGAAGTCCAAGAATCTAGCAGTTGCTGAGTCCCACACGGCAAGCAGGCGAAGGAGAGACAGATTTCCTTCTTCCAATGTCCTTATGTAGGTCTCCAGCAGAAGGTGTAGCCCAGATTAAAGGTGTGTGCCACCACACCTTTAATCCCAGATGACCTTGAANTCNGAGATCTCCCTGTCTTAATCTTCTGGAATCCATAGCCACTGTGCCTCAAGATCTCCATACCAAGATCCAGGTCAGAAACTTCTATCTCCCAGCCTCCAGATTAGGATCACTGGTGAGCCTTCCAATTCTATATTGTTTGTAGTTCATTCCAGATATAGTCAAGTTGACAACCAGAAATAGCCACTACAGGGAGTATCACTATTAGGAGATATGGCCTTGTTGGAATAGGTGTGGCCTTGTTGAAGGAAGTGTAAAGGTAGGGGCATACTCTTAGGCCTCCTGTGTTCAAGCACTACCCACTGAGGAATTCCAGTCTCCTGGTTGCAAGATATTGAACAATCTGCTTCTCCAGGACCCTGCTGACCTGCATGCTGCCATGCTCCCTGCCATGATAATGGATAAACCTCTGACACTGTAAGCCAGCCCCAATTAAATGTTTCCCTTTATAGGAGTTGCTTTGGTCATGGTATCTCTTCACAGCAATAAAACCCTAAGACACCCTCCCGGTCAAAAGAAACTCCAAGAGAACAAATGGGTGTTAAGCCACTATGTTCATTACATAGAAATCACAAACTAAACTAATACACTGACTATTGTTGGGTTATTTCACCATGATAGAGCCTACAAGCATATAGATTCTTTTCCACACATGCTTGCGAACATTTGGAACATAATGTGTATATGCACTTATCTCGCAGCTCATCATCTCTTTGTAAAATATTTATTTTACATATGTTACTACTTTTATCATTCTCTTTTTTATTTTTGGCTTTCTTCTATGAAAATTAAAACCCAACTGAACACATACATACTGATACTGTTTTTAAAAACAACTGGAAGGAGAGAGTAGAAGGTAGAGAGTGGAGAGTAGAAGATAGCTTGGTCAGGAAAGTACTGGCCACTAGAGTCTGAGGGCCTGAGTTCAATCCCAGCATCCAAGCAAAAAGCTAGGTATGTAGATTTGGGCTTTTAATCCCAGCTCTAGGGAGACAGAGCCAGGAGCATCCCTAGGGCCTGCTGGTCAGCCAGCCTGGACTAATGGCCTACTCAGCATGCCCCAGATGGCGGGGAGAAATGTCCTCACAAAAACAAAACAAAAACCGAGGCAGACAGTTCCTGAGGAACCACACCTAAGGTTGCCCACACAAATGCATGTACTTTGGCATGGGGGCACACACCTTTAATACCAGCACTCTTAGAGATAGAAGCAGGAAAAGATCTATGGCCTACATAGTAACACCCTGTCTCAAAACCTCTGCAAGTTGAGCTGGAAAAAATCCCGCCAACCTAACATATAGAAATAAATAAAAAACAGTACAAATGTGGATTTATGTTCTTACTCAAACATAAATATAGAAATAGACATTTTAATTAATAATTAATTAAATAATTAATTAATTAAAGGCATGCAGTGGCAGTGCATGCCTTTAATTCCAGCACTCAGGAGACAGAGGCAGAACTGAGTTCCAGGACAGCCTGGTCTACAGAGTGAGTTCCAGTATAGCAGGGCTACATAGGCAAAATCTTATCTCAAAAAAACCAAAACAATAACAACAACAACAAAAAGAAATAAAAGAAATATACTTGGAATTATATAATCTACTATATTTCCTTTTTGTTACATACATCCTGATACTAAAAACAATATAGCGACAGGCCTAGTTAAAAATGAAAATGGCACCTAGGGGGCTGGTGAGATGGCTCAGTGAGTAAGAGCACCGACTGCTCTTCCAAAGATCCAGAGTTCAAATCCCAGCAACCACATGGTGGCTCACAACCATCCGTAACAAGATCTGATGCCCTCTTCTGGAGTGTCTGAAGACAGCTACAGTGTACTTACATATAATAAATAAATAAATCTTTAAAAAAAAA